>NC_092243.1:17692195-17747195 GCF_036320965.1 Panulirus ornatus | reverse complement strand
TTTTGGGAGCCTTGAAAAATGTGTGGAAGTCGAGAACATTATCTCGGAAAGCAAAAATGGGTATGTTTGAGGGAATAGTGGTTCCAACAATGCTGTATGGTTGCGAGGCGTGGGCTATGGATAGAGATGTGCGCAGGAGGATGGATGTGCTGGAAATGAGATGTTTGAGGACAATGTGTGGTGTGAGGTGGTTTGAGCGAGTAAGTAACGTAAGGGTAAGAGAGATGTGTGGAAATAAAAAGAGCGTGGTTGAGAGAGCAGAAGAGGGTGTTTTGAAATGGTTTGGGCACATGGAGAGAATGAGTGAGGAGAGATTGACCAAGAGGATATATGTGTCGGAGGTGAAGGGAACGAGGAGAAGAGGGAGACCAAATTGGAGGTGGAAAGATGGAGTGAAAAAGATTTTGTGTGATCGGGGCCTGAACATGCAGGAGGGTGAAAGGAGGGCAAGAAATAGAGTGAATTGGAGTCATGTGGTATACAGGGGTTGACGTGCTGTCAGTGGATTGAAGCAAGGCATGTGAAGCGTCTGGGGTAAACCATGGAAAGCTGTGTAGGTATGTATATTTGCGTGTGTGGACGTGTGTATGTACATGTGTATGGGGGGGGGGGGTTGGGCCATTTCTTTCGTCTGTTTCCTTGCGCTACCTCGCAAACGCGGGAGACAGCGACAAAGTATAAAAAAAAAAAAAAAAAATATATATATACATATATATATATATATATATATATATATATATATATATATATATATATATATATATATATATATATATATATATATGAAGGTGAAATCGCACTTCAGTAGGAGTTTTTGCAATTCTATTCAACATGTAAGTTTTCTATATATGTGGCACGACATGTTTCGTGGAGACAATCCACCTCATCAGGTGCCAGTACTTAACAAAGTTATCTAAATCCCAACATCACACTTGATTCCAGTCGTCCAACACCACCCTTTATAGACCAAGCACTGTCTGCTTTGTCTGGCCATAACCGTTATAAGGGAGAGTGATCAAAGGGGATGAGATGGCGAGGGTTGACCTGGGTAGCTGGGTGTGTCTTGAACAACTTTTATTATGCTTTCGTGTTCTGTCAGTTCTCTCATTATGATTTGGTTAATGCTAGGATGGGCTTTAGAATTGCCTGGGGACAAAGCAAAGTTCTTATTATTAGCAATTAAGACAGATTCAATGACGTTGCATGAGGCATAATCACCAGAGAAGTATAGAATATTAGGATTTTCAATATCTATGGGTGATCATTTCCATGACAGTGTCTAATGATCACATTTTTGTGGTCATTTCTGCGTACTGAATGACAGTGCCAGTAACACCCCATAGATCTTCATTAGTTCAGCTGATTTTATTTAACATGTAATTTTTCTCTACATTCAGCACTACGTTTCAAGGAGACAATCCTCCTCGTCAGTTGCAACCATTTGTTAAAGTTTTTAAATCTCAACACCATCACAAAAATTCCGTCTTTTTTGTGCCATTCTCCAACTATACACTGGCCTGACCGTTAAAGGGAAAGTGAGGGTGTGTGTGTGTGTGTATATGTGTGTGTGTGTGCGTGTGTGTGTGTGTGTGTGTGTGTGTGTGTGTGTGTGTGTGTGTGTGTGCGTTGTGAGGGGTGCCTTGTCGTTAAGGGTAGGGGGTGTGGGGTGTGTGTGTGTGGGAGAGAGAGAGAGAGAGAGAGAGAGAGAGAGAGAGAGAGAGAGAGAGAGAGAGAGAGAGAGAGAGAGAGAGAGAGAGAGAGAGAGATCAAGGGGAGGTTGGCTTGAGTAACAAGTGTGTGTTCAACTTTTTTTCATATGTTATCGTTTCTTGATAATTCTTTCATGATGATTTAGTTGGTAACGGAATGTGCTTCAAATTTACCTGGGGACGAACCAAAGTTCTTAACATTAATAAGACAGATTCAGTGACGTTAGGAGTAGCATAATCAGATGAGGGGTACAATGTGACTGGGTTGTTAAGATCTACAGGTTGATTGTTTTCATGACAGTTTTTAGTGATCGCATTTTTGTGGTCATCCCTGCGTACTGAATGACTTTGCCAATAGCATCTCTCGGTTACTGTTTTACTTCGGTCTGGCCAATGTATACATCTTTACATGCCTTATTACATGTGACGGCGTAAAATTTTCGGATAATTTGGCTTACCTTTGATTAAGGTCTTGCTGATAGTATTATTGTACTGAAGCAACATTAAAAGCATTGTTTTTTAGTCTCTGTATTACATTAGCTAGGTTAGGGGAATAGGACAACACCAGACATTTAGACCAATCCACTTCTCCACATTTTTGTTACAAAAGGCATAAAATGTCTTCCGAGCTTTCCAGTTAGCCTTGTTCACAAACCACTTAAGATAATACCAATACCTAAAGATACATCTTGTATGACTACATTCATCTACCAGACTTATGGAATCACACATCCGTAATGATCTTTAAAACAGTCATAACTGCAGACTTTTTTTACAAAAGGATCATGTACTGAAAAATGATGAATATAGATAGCTCTTGGAGTTGATGGTTTCCCTTAGATTTTGAAGGAAAAGTTGATCAGATTCCCTAGTTATCAAGGCAATTTACCTTCTTTTTCCTCATTCAATCTTGAATTTGATGGTGAGGTGGATGTCATTTAATCCATTAATGAAAACATCACAGTCTTGGGAAATGGCGATCAGGAGCACACATTAATCAACGTATCTAAGCCAGATTTTTGGATGTTTAGTGATTAAACTTAGAATTTCAGTCTCAAAGTTTTCCATCAGTAAGTTACTGAGGATGGGAATAAGAGGTTTTTTCAGTGTCAAGACCAAATTTCTGTCTATGAAAATTACTTTCACCATCTTGAAACACATTATTGGAAACACAAAGCTCCATTAAGTTAATAAAAGTTGTTATGGGCCTGTGCAATGCAAGACTGAGATCAGGTAATTTCCTCCTTAGGTATGTGATGGTTTCGTCAATGGGGACTATAGTGAATAGTGTATTCACATCAAAACTAGTAAGTTTATGTTCAGGCAAATTAACGATCCTACCCTTGTTTACAAAATCTAAGCTCTGATATCCTCTGATTTACTTTGTCAAATGCTTTTGCAAAGTGAAGCAAAATATTATCCATTCTTTTTCCTTCGATTAAACTTTTGCATATATCATTGTAATGAGCTAATGAGAGAGAGAGAGAGAGAGAGAGAGAGAGAGAGAGAGAGAGAGAGAGAGAGAGAGAGAGAGAGAGAGAGAGAGAGAGAGAGAGAGAGAGAGAGAGAGAGAGAGAGAGAGAGAGAGAGAGAGAGAGAGAGAGAGAGAGAGAGAGAGAGAGAGAGAGAGAGTCTTACACACTTGGGGCTCCCTCCCTTGAACCTCATCTACTTTCATAGGCGTCTGTATTCTGACCTAATTCAGAGTCTCGTCACTTAACTTCTTCCATTCACCCACCACACTTACACTATAAAAGAACTTCTTTACGTCTTTCCTAAAAAGAAAATGATAATTTTATGTTGTGGTTTGTAGTCGTTTTATTCTTGCCTTCTTGAAGATCTGATCACTTATTCACTTCATCAGATTGGTTGAGTATCTCAAATATTGTGGTCAGGTCACCCATTATTCTCTCTAACCATATTGGACAAATCTACGGCAAATAGATCTTTCGCTGTGATTCAATTCTTAAAATTCAGGCACAATTGTTTTGCCCTCCTCGGGAACTTCTTAGTTTTTTTTGTGGGTGTGTATGTTTGTTTAGGTGCAGTGTCCAGACTTGAGAAGCGTATTCTAGTTTTAGCCAAATATAGGATGTGAACATCTAATATACCATGAATCTTGTACTTAGATACGATTCTCATATTTGCAGCAGACAGTTACTTTTTTTCATTTTCATAATATGGAACTTATTAGGAAATACTGAGGACGTTGTCGACTCCCAAGTCCCTCTCACAAACAGATTTCGCAGCTCATCTTCTGCCAGATAATGTTCATATCAATGCCCACTTTCCTATCCTCACTACTTTACATTTACTCGTGTTGAATGTCGTCATCCATGTATTAGACCAAGTCAGGAGTTCGTATACATTCCCTTGTATACTGATGCAATCCTTCCTCTTTCTACTTCCTTCATGACTTAAGTATCATCGGCGAACATATTCAGATTCTTCTAGCAAGTCAATTCATACAGATCATGAAGCGCAATGCTTCAAGAGCAGAACTCTGAGGCACGTTGATGGTGAACTCAAACCATTTCGAGAAGGCTCCTCTGATATGCATCCATGAAAATATTCTTCTCTCCATCGAAAGATACTCGTCCTTATTCCTGCCCGAAGATTCTACTTCTTTACCAGCCTCTTATGTTGTACAGCAGTAAGAGTTGTCTGGCAGTCTAGATACAGACAGTCGCCCCAACCTTAGCAGCTCATTCTTTCACAAGAATTATTGAGCTTCATTATACCTGACCTTCTTTCTGAAACTGTTTTTTCTCTTGGTTTGGTGGTTCCTCCTTTGCAGAAGGTCATCCACTTGTTCTCATTATCCTTTCCAGTTCCTTACAGATATCGTTCGTTAGGGAGACAGGGCATCATCCCGGTCTTTTATACAGGAAGGTACTGAGACGTTTGCCTCCTTTCATTTCTTTGGCACTTTACCTTATTTCAGTGATATCATGAACATTTCAGGGTGGTTTGTCAGGAGTATCTGCATGCATATCTTCAGCACATACAGACGAATCTTATGAAAACCCTCTAGCAATCTGTTTATATTTCTTCTAGACACGTCAGTGCTTTTTATGGATCTCCTTTCCATTCCATCACCCTCTACACTTCTTTCCTCTGAGTCCATCATCCTGATTAGCTGTTCTTTAAATGACAGTTTACTTCTGATGATCTTATGGATAGGTTTGGATTCTTCACGGCTTTGTCCATAACATTCTTTTCAAAGTTTCTCTGATACTCCTTTCTTATCCTACTATACTCGTTTCTTGCTCTCTTTTGATTTATAGAATACTAACTGGTTGTGGTACCGCCTGTATCTTCTCTATTGTACATTGCAAAATTCCTTCGAATTTTAAAATCCCTTATTACACTAATTATCCCTCTTTCTTCGCCATGCTCTGAAGTTGGGGCTAAAGGTATCTATATTCCTACTCCTTTATCGTAAATTTCACAAAACTTCCCATGACCTGATGTTTGGCTACTGAATTCCACTTCCGTGTTTATAGTAATACAGAAATTGTTGAGCTCTGTGTAGTTTTCACAATTATATCTCCTTTTTGAGTCTTGTCTCATCTCTGCTCTTTTTACGTCCTCATTAATCAAAAACTGAAATTGGAACATTATAAAATCACTTTTCCAATGGGTGTATCATAAATGATAATCTCAATTTCCATGTCAGTGTGTGTGAAGGTAAGGTATGGCAATGATGGCGCATTAGTATCTATCATCGTTGTGTGTTCATTGAGGATAAGAGTCCTGTATAAAACCTAAGAACCTGTGTTTCCATGTCTCCCTGCCTCCTTAAGAATCCAAGTTTCTCCAGTCTATCTCTGTATATTTGAAATCCCCCAATTCTGACATTTACCATTTCGTAGAATTGCGTGTATTACAGCTTAATGCACCGTCCTGAATATTCCTTCATTGTTATCACCGTATATTTGTTCTGGTTCGTTAAGAAGCTTTGGAGAACTGTACATTAATAGCACCTCTGTACTTTCCTTTCCAACAATTACTCTTCCCATCCTGTATGGTTCCAGCTGGATATCTTCCGGTATTTTTTGAAACTTTAGGATGTCTCTCATTCAGTAATCCAATCCTCCTTCGTCTTCTCTTTCTCTCCTTCGATTATGTGCTATCTCTCTGGTCAGAACAAACGAGATCTTATATTCTGGCGTGAGGTTTTTCACCACAACTTCATCAGATGTATTTTCCCTAATACAATTACTAAGGTACAGTTTTCTGCCGTTTTCTACCAGCTCATTTGCATTTCATACATTACCTTCAGTATGAAATGTCCAACACTTTCCTGAGCTCTCTCTTGGGGGCTGGCGGGGATGCTACGTCCTTGTGCTTCTTTTGACGTCCCCCGTGTGTGTGTGTGTGTGTGTGTGTGTGTGTGTGTGTGTGTGCGTATGTGTTTACGCCCTCTCCAAAACGTTTAGCATTTGCGTGAGTTTCCACTGTTTATTAAGAGCATAATTAAGGTCAGAAAAAATGGTAAGAGGGTAATAGTACGGAGGAGGCACTAATGGCGAGGGAGAGTGTTTTTGTGAGCTAAGTAATCTTGTTACCTGCCAGGCGACGCTCCCTGATCCCTGACTCAGGCCGCCGGAGGACTGCCACCTACACCATGCCACGCCTCCTTCAGCACTTAACCAAAGTGGAACGAATAATTGTTTTGTTTTCCTCCTCCCTCATCATTGCTGCATCGCCCTGCCGATCATCATAGTCTTTCTCTCAGCTTCGAATGATTAACTGGTATGACTTGAAAAATAAAAAAATTAAAGGAAAAAAAAGGCAAATTCATCAGGACCTTTGTTTAAAGTATTCACACAATAACACAATTCAGCAGACTACAAGATCATCTTGATAGGTGGTTTTATGATGAGTCACAGATGACACACAGCGACATCGAAAATACCGAGGCACAATATCAGCGACTGAAGATATCATTTGTCACAATTGTATAGCAAAAAGTAGAGGACAAGAGAGACGTAAAGTATAGACACATCCAAAACCTCGCTAGCGGCAGAGATATGGAGCACATTTGGCTTCCACTGCTCCTCCAAGTACTGAGAGAGGTTCAAGTCATCCAACGGTATACATTATGAACAACTACTGGTTTGGTTTTGCCCTTCCTGACTCATCAGACATTATCATCACTGCACTCATACACGATTTGAGTTCATATCAGACTGTGAAAAACCTGACTGACCATAGCAGGACAAGTAGAGCAGATTTTCATAACCTGCAACAATTAAACGTTTAATGTATTATGGTTCGAGTGACGTTTGGTAGAAGTAAGGAGACTGACAGATCTTGGTAAGATATGGTAAGTCAAGGTCCAGGGAGGGGAAACCAAGAATAATCTTGCCCAGGTACGTTCAGCCTGGGTTACTCTTTCTAAGGGATGATATTGTCTCTGTTAATCTATCACATGAACTGCCTTGAGGACTTCATGGTCAGGAGGTGCTGAAGTATCCACTAATGTAGGGAATACAGATCCTCGGACTCTGCTGTTCTTTTCCATGCTTACACAGTGACCAATGTGGCAAGGGCAAAACATTCCCTAGTTAAGGCAATCTCACGTGAAAGAAAGAAAAAATAAGAAAGAAAAACCAGGGCTCCGTAGGTATTTATAGAGTTGACTCTTCAAGGAAGAAAGGTTATATGGAGAAGGAAAAACAAAAGAAAGAAGAGAATTCCGCAGCTTAGTTGTTCGAGGGGAGAAAGAGGCGTCATGACTCCCAAATGCGTGTCATGGATCCAAACCTTGGGAGCGAGGACGAACGCAAGCACATCACGAGAACAACAGCCAAAATGATACCTGTAGAAGCGACAAAGAGTAGCAACGTCGCAGGGTAAGGAAATGGAAGCTTAAAGTGAGATGATGCCAGAAGAATTAAAGAGACTGAAGGCTTTAAATTCCCTTCTTGTTAATTGAAAGACGGATGAGGAGCCAACCCAGGTGTGTGAAAGGTATTCTATGATTTGGCAAATGAAATAGATATCAGAAGAAAATCAATTGCGGCACCTATACAACGCTCCCAGCTTTTGGGAGGCAGACTTTGTAACGTTGCTTACATGGGGTTTCCTAGACAGAGTGAAGGATATGGTTATGACCAACTTTTTAAGTTATGAGAGGGATGATGTGGTGTATTTTGAAACTGGATAGAGGAAAACGTATAGGGAAAATTTGCTCAGTTCAGCGTTGAGCGAGGAAACATGATCAGTACGAGAAAGTCAGTAAGCTTTAAAGGAAAGATGAGAGAAAAAGTGATTGGAAGTATATAAAGCGGAATTGTCATCATAAGAGTGAATACTGTTAGCAGTAGAAGAGAGATGAAGTGTTGGGAGAAGAAAGAGAATAGGTAGGAGTAGAAACCAATATTGGTAGGATAGAAAGCGATTATCGTTCCATCGACGACTGCAGCATTGAGGCCAGAGAAGAAATGCACAAGAGAACACAGAAACCAAAAACAGAGAATTTTGAAGGCAAGGACTTACGCCAAACCTTGTCAAACGCTTTGGAGATGTCTAAGACTTCAACAAAAGTTACGTAAACTATCCTGAAAGAGGAGGACCAGAGGTGATTCATGTACGCGAGATCACTAATAGGTCCAGTACTGCAAAACGTGTACTGGTGAACTGAAAGAAGGGAATGGAATCCTGAGAGTTTGAGAAAGTGACAGATCAGAATTTCAAAGACTTTGGAGATTTCAGAAGTAGGAGTAACGAGGCGATTGCTAGTTGGTCGGGTTAGAGCGGTCTCCTTTCTCAGGGATGGGCTGCACCAAGGCATGCTTCCAGGCTGAAGGAAAAGCCTTGTTTTTTCTGCAGAGCTGAAATAGGTCAGCAAGAATTGGTACAAGCTCAAAGGTACAATGCCTTAGAATCCGAGTTGTTCCATCTGAGCCATTTGCCTTGTCCACTTGGAGCTGGGGAAGTACCTGGAAGACCCTGCACAAGAACATAGATGATGTAAGTTTACTGGGAGGAGATAGGGTGTGGAGGATTAGACCCTGAATCATCCATGATGTGCAAAAGGAAACAGTACTAAAAAGAGTGGCTTTATGAGTTGAATAGTACGCAATAGATTTATCAAGGTGAAAGAAAAGAGGAAAGAGTGAAAGACAGAAGTTGTTGAATATGTTTTTGACCAGAAAGATTTGTTAGTAAAGAAGTCAAGTCAACACACTCTTTCAATGAAAGTGTGCTTTACTTTGCGAATAACAGCTTTAAAATGATTCCGAGCAGAAATGAAAGCGGAGTGGATTTAAGCGGAAGGGAGGCGTTACATGGTCCGGTACCCTCAGTCTCTGATGCAACATACATCAGTGCAGGAGCGATCAAACCACGTTTAAGGGGAAAATCATTTAGAAGAAGCTGGGACGTGGGACTCTAGCCTAACCAAGATAACCTTTGCTATGCGTTTAGCACAACACGAGACATCTCGACTAGAGAAGCAGAACCCATCAGGGAAAGTCACTAAAGAAGCTGCGTAAGGACAATCGCTGAGATCTCCCATACAGCCAATATTGGTGTTTCGATGCGGAACATAGGATGAGAGTGCCCCGTCAGACTTAACAGAAACAAAATTATGATCATAGACCCTAAAGTGGACAGAAATGGTGTATGAATACTGGGAGGGTTCAGAGGTGTGTAGTATTGTGGTCGTAACGGTCGGGAACACGAGTAGAGTGTTTGATTAATCGTTCCAGGTTATTAAAGGGGGGAAAAGAAAATCATTCAGCTCCACCAAGATCTTCCCGGTTATAGCCTAACCGATCTTTGTGGTGTATAATGAAATCCTCTGTATAGAGGATCTCATCTCGTGAATGTGAAGAGCTTCGTGGCAAAATGTCATATAGTAGAAAAGATTTTGCATAGTAGGAGGAACTAGATGAGGGGAGGAGATTAACAAAACACAAAAGCAAGATGATAAACAGTAGAAGCTCACATGCTAAATACAGTAATGATGCATTGCACAAAAATGCATAGTTATTGACATTTCCGTGTAAATCACGTTACTACACAGCTTAGAGTTAACACACCTTTCATCCAAACACTTCCCTACTCTTTCACCCTCTGGCATCCCTATTCGTTTTTTACCCTTTTCCTCATCTATATGTCCTCACTCTGCCAATCTTTTGGTATCCCTGTGGATAGGGGAGAGAGAATACTTCCCACGTATTCCCTGCGTGTCGAAGAAGGCGACCAAAAGGGGAGGGAGAGGGTGGCTGGAAATCCTCCCCTCTCATTTTTTTTAATTTTCCAAAAGGAGGAACAGAGAAGGGGGCCAGGTGAGGATGTTCCCTCAAAGGCCCAGTCCTCTGTTCTTAACTCTACCTCGCTGATGCGGGAAATGGCGAATAGTATGAAAGAAATATATATATATATATATATATAAATATATATATATATATATATATATATATATATATATATATATATATATATATATATATATATATATATATATATATATATATATATGAAAGCCAGCAAGGCAGCAGGTTTGGATGGTATTGCAGTGGAATTTATTAAAAACGGGGGTGACTGTATTGTTGACTGGTTGGTAAGGTTATTTAATGTATGTATGACTCACGGTGAGGTGCCTGAGGATTGGCGGAATGCGTGCATAGTGCCATTGTACAAAGGCAAAGGGGATAAGAGTGAGTGCTCAAATTACAGAGGTATAAGTTTGTTGAGTATTCCTGGTAAATTATATGGGAGGATATTGATTGAGAGGGTGAAGGCATGTACAGAGCATCAGATTGGGGAAGAGCAGTGTGGTTTCAGAAGTGGTAGAGGATGTGTGGATCAGGAGTTTGCTTTGAAGAATGTATGTGAGAAATACTTAGAAAAGCAAATGGATTTGTATGTAGCATTTATGGATCTGGAGAAGGCATATGATAGAGTTGATAGAGATGCTCTGTGGAAGGTATTAAGAATATATGGTGTGGGAGGCAAGTTGTTAGAAGCAGTGAAAAGTTTTTATCGAGGATGTAAGGCATGTGTACGTGTAGGAAGAGAGGAAAGTGATTGGTTCTCAGTGAATGTAGGTTTGCGGCAGGGGTGTGTGATGTCTCCATGGTTGTTTAATTTGTTTACGGATGGGGTTGTTAGGAAGGTGAATGCAAGAGTTTTGGAAAGAGGGGCAAGTATGAAGTCTGTTGGGGATGAGAGAGCTTGGGAAGTGAGTCAGTTGTTGTTCGCTGATGATACAGCGCTGGTGGCTGATTCATGTGAGAAACTGCAGAAGCTGGTGACTGAGTTTGGTAAAGTGTGTGAAAGAAGAAAGTTAAGAGTAAATGTGAATAAGAGCAAGGTTATTAGGTACAGTAGGGTTGAGAGTCAAGTCAATTGGGAGGTGAGTTTGAATGGAGAAAAACTGGAGGAAGTGAAGTGTTTTAGATATCTGGGAGTGGATCTGGCAGCGGATGGAACCATGGAAGCGGAAGTGGATCATAAGGTGGGGGAGGGGGCGAAAATTCTGGGAGCCTTGAAGAATGTGTGGAAGTCGAGAACATTATCGCGGAAAGCAAAAATGGGTATGTTTGAAGGAACAGTGGTTCCAACAATGTTGTATGGTTGCGAGGCGTGGGCTATGGATAGAGTTATGCGCAGGAGGATGGATGTGCTGGAAATGAGATGTTTGAGGACAATGTGTGGTGTGAGGTGTTTTGATCGAGTAAGTAACGTAAGGGTAAGAGAGATGTGTGGAAATAAAAAGAGCGTGGTTGAGAGAGCAGAAGAGGGTGTTTTGAAATGGTTTAGGCACATAGAGAGAATGAGTGAGGAAAGATTGACCAAGAGGATATATGTGTCGGAGGTGGAGGGAACGAGAAGAGGGAGACCAAATTGGAGGTGGAAAGATGGAGTGAAAAAGATTTTGTGTGATCGGGGCCTGAACATGCAGGAGGGTGAAAGGAGGGCAAGGAATAGAGTGAATTGGAGCGATGTGGTATACCGGGGTTGACGTGCTGTCAGTGGATTGAATCAGGGCATGTGAAGCGTCTGGGGTAAACCATGGAAAGCTGTGTAGGTATGTATATTTGCGTGTGTGGACGTATGTATATACATGTGTATGGGGGTGGGTTGGGCCATTTCTTTCGTCTGTTTCCTTGCGCTACCTCGCAAACGCGGGAGACAGCGACAAAAAAAAAAAACAGAAAAGAGGTAGTAAAAGCTTTGCGGAAGATGAAAGCCGGCAAGGCAGCAGGTTTGGATGGTATTGCAGTGGAATTTATTAAAAAAGGGGGTGACTGTATTGTTGACTTGTTGGTAAGGTTATTTAATGTATGTATGACTCATGGTGAGGTGCCTGAGGATTGGCGGAATGCGTGCATAGTGCCATTGTACAAAGGCAAAGGGGATAAGAGTGAGTGCTCAAATTACAGAGGTATAAGTTTGTTGAGTATTCCTGGTAAATTATATGGGAGGGTATTGATTGAGAGGGTGAAGGCATGTAGAGAATCAGATTGGGGAATAGCAGTGTGGTTTCAGAAGTGGTACAGGATGTGTGGATCAGGTGTTTGCTTTGAAGAATGTATGTGAGAAATACTTAGAAAAGCAAATGGATTTGTATGTAGCATTTATGGATCTGGAGAAGGCATATGATAGAGTTGATAGAGATGCTCTGTGGAAGATATTAAGAATATATGGTGTGGGAGGAAAGTTGTTAGAAGCAGTGAAAAGTTTTTATCGAGGATGTAAGGCATGTGTACGTGTAGGAAGAGAGGAAAGTGATTGGTTCTCAGTGAATGTAGGTTTGCGGCAGGGGTGTGTGATGTCTCCATGGTTGTTTAATTTGTTTATGGATGGGGTTGTTAGGGAGGTGAATGCAAGAGTTTTGGAAAGAGGGGCAAGTATGAAGTCTGTTGGGGATGAGAGAGCTTGGGAAGTGAGTCAGTTGTTGTTCATTGATGATACAGCGCTGGTGGCTGATTCATGTGAGAAACTGCAGAAGCTGGTGACTGAGTTTGGTAAAGTGTGTGGAAGAAGAAAGTTAAGAGTAAATGTGAATAAGAGCAAGGTTATTAGGTACAGTAGGGTTGAGGGTCAAGTCAATTGTGAGGTGAGTTTGAATGGAGAAAAACTGGAGGAAGTGAAGTGTTTTAGATATCTGGGAGTGGATCTGGCAGCGGATGGAACCATGGAAGCGGAAGTGGATCATAGAGTGGGGGAGGGGGCGAAAATTCTGGGGGCCTTGAAGAATGTGTGGAAGTCGAGAACATTATCTCGGAAAGCAAAAATGGGTATGTTTGAAGGAATAGTGGGTCCAACAATGTTGTATGGTTGCGAGGCGTGGGCTATGGATAGAGTTGTGCGCAGGAGGATGGATGTGCTGGAAATGAGATGTTTGAGGACAATGTGTGGTGTGAGGTGGTTTGATCGAGTGAGTAACGTAAGGGTAAGAGAGATGTGTGGAAATAAAAAGAGCGTGGTTGAGAAAGCAGAAGAGGGTGTTTTGAAGTGGTTTGGGCACATGGAGAGGATGAGTGAGGAAAGATTGACCAAGAGGATATATGTGTCGGAGGTGGAGGGAGCAAGGAGAAGAGGGAGACCAAATTGGAGGTGGAAAGATGGAGTGAAAAAGATTTTGTGTGATCGGGGCCTGAACATGCAGGAGGGTGAAAGGAGGGCAAGGAATAGAGTAAATTGGAGCGATGTGGTATACCGGGGTTGACGTGCTGTCAGTGGATTGAATCAAGGCATGTGAAGCGTCTGGGGTAAACAATGGAAAGCTGTGTAGGTATGTATATTTGCGTGTGTGGACGTATGTATATACATGTGTATGGGGGTGGGTTGGGCCATTTCTTTCGTCTGTTTCCTTGCGCTACCTCGCAAACGCGGGAGACAGCGACAAAGTATGAAAAAAAAAAAATATATATATATATATATATATATTTATTTATATATATATATATATATATATATATATATATATATATATATATATATATATATATATATATATATATATATATATATATATATATATTCCTGGTATATTATATGGGAGGGTATTGATTGAGAGGGTGAAGGCATGTACAGAGCATCAGATTGGGGAAGAGCAGTGTGGTTTAAGAAGTGGTAGAGGATGTGTGGATCAGGTGTATGCTTTGAAGAATGTATGTGAGAAATACTTAGAAAAGCAAATGGATTTGTATGTAGCATTTATGGATCTGGAGAAAGCATATGATTGAGTTGATAGAGATGCTCTGTGGAAGGTATTAATATATTTGGTGTGGGAGGCAAGTTGTTAGAAGCAATGATAAGTTTTTAACGAGGATGTAAGGCATGTGTACGTGTAGGAAGAGAGGAAAGTGATTGGTTCTCAGTGAATGTAGGTTAGCGGCAGGGGTGTGTGATGTCTCCATGTTTGTTTAATTTATTTATGGATGGGGTTGTCAGGGAGGTGAATGCAAGAGTTTTGGAAAGAGGGGCAAGTATGAAGTCTGTTGGGGATGAGAGAGCTTGGGAAGTGAGTCAGTTGTTGTTCGCTGATGATACAGCGCTGGTGGCTGATTCATGTGAGAAACTGCAGAAGCTGGTGACTGAGTTTGGCAAAGTGTGTGAAAGAAGAAAGTTAAGAGTAAATATGAATAAGAGCAAGGTTATTAGGTACAGTAGGGTTGAGGGTCAAGTCAATTGGGAGGTAAGTTTGAATGGAGAAAAACTGGAGGAAGTAAAGTGTTTTAGATATCTGGGAGTGGATCTGGCAGCGGATGGAACCATGGAAGCGGAAGTGGATCATAGGGTGGGGGAGGGGGCGAAAATCCTGGGAGCCTTGAAGAATGTGTGGAAGTCGAGAACATTATCTCGGAAAGCCAATATGGGTATGTTTGAAGGAATAGTGGTTCCAACAATGTTGTATGGTTGCGAGGCGTGGGCTATGAATAGAGTTGTGCGCAGGTGGATGGATGTGCTGGAAATAAGATGTTTGAGGACAATGTGTGGTGTGAGGTGGTTTGATCGAGTAAGTAACGTAAGGGTAAGAGAGATGTGTTGAAATAAAAAGAGCGTGGTTGAGAGAGCAGAAGAGGGTGTTTTGAAATGGTTTGGGCACATGGAGAGAATGAGTGACGAAAGACTGACCAAGAGGATATATGTGTCGGAGGTGGAGGGAACGAGGAGAAGTGGGAGACCAAATTGGAGGTGGAAAGATGGAGTGAAAAAGATTTTGTGTGATCGGGGCCTGAACATGCAGGAGGGTGAAAGGCGGGCAAGGAATAGAGTGAATTGGATCGATGTGGTATACCGGGGTTGACGTGCTGTCAGTGGATTGAATCAGGGCATGTGAAGCGTCTGGGGTAAACCATGGAAATCTGTGTAGGTATGTAGATTTGCGTGTGTGGACGTGTGTATATACATGTGTATGGGGGTGGGTTGGGCCATTTCTTTCGTCTGTTTCCTTGCGCTACCTCGCAAACGCTAAGAAAAGACAACAAAGGCCACATTCGTTCACACTCAGTCTCCAGCTGTCATGTATAATGCACCGAAACCACAACTCCTTTTCCACATCCAGGCCCCAAAGTCCCTGGTTCAATCCATTGATAGCACGTAGGCCCCGGTATACCACATCGTTCTAGTTCACTCTTTTCACCCTCCTGCATGTTCAGGCCCCGATCACTCAAAATCTTTTGCACTCCATCGTTCCACCTCCAAATTGGTCTCCCACTTCTCCTCGTTCCATCCACCTCTGACGCATATATCCTCTTTGTCAATCTTTCCTCACTCATTCTCTCCAAGTGACCAAACCATTTCAAAACACCCTCTTCTGCTCTCTCAAAAATACTCTTTTTATTACCACACATCTCTCTTACCCTTTCATTACTTACTCGATCAAACCACCTTACACCACGTATTGTCCTCAAACATCTCATTTCCAACACATCCATCTTCCTCCGCACAACTCTATCTATAGCCCACGCCTCGCAGCCATATAACATTGTCCGAACCACTAATCCTTCAAACGTACCCATTTTTGCTTTCCGAGATTATGTTCTCGCCTTCCACACATTTTTCAACGCTCCCAGAACTTTCGCATCCTCCCCCACTCTATGACTCACTTCCGCTTCCATGGTTCCATCCGTTACCAAATCCACTCCCAGATATCTAAACCACTTCACTTCCTCCAGTTTTTCTCCATTCAAACTTACCTCCCAATTGACTTGTCCATCAACCCTATTGTACCTAATAACCTTGCTCATATTCACATTTACTCTCAGTTTTCTTCTTTCACACACTTTACCAAACTCAGTCACCAGCTTTTGCAGTTTCTCACCCGAATCAGCCACCAGCGCTGTATCATCAGCGGACAACAACTGACTCATTTCCCAAGCCCTCTCAACCAAAACAGAGTGCATACTTGCACCTCTCTCCAAAACTCTTGCATTCGCCTTCCCAACAACCCCATCCATAAACAAATTAAACATCCATGGAAACATCACGAACCCCTGCCGCAAGCCGACATTTGCTGAGAGCCAATCACTTTCCTCTCTTCCTACTCGTACACATGCCTTACATCCTCGATGAAAACTTTTCACTGCTCCCAGCAACTTGCCTCCCACACCATATACTCTTAATACCTTCCACATAGCATCTCTATCAACTCTGTTACATGCCTTCTCCATATCTATAAATGCTACATATAATCCATTTGTTTTTCTAAGTATTTCTCACATATATTCTTCAAAGCAAACACCTGATCCACACATCCTTTAACACCTCTGAAACCACACTACTCTTCCCCAGTCTGATGCTCTATTCATGTCTTCACCCTCGCAATCAATGCCCTCCCATAGAATTTCCCAGGAATATTCAAGAAACTTATACCTCTGTAATGTGAACACTCGCCTTTATCCCCTTTGCCTTTGTACAATAGCACTATGCATGCATTCCGACAATCCTCAGGCACCTCACCAACCAGTCACCCTCTGTAATACCATCCAAACCTGCCGCCTTGCCGGCTTTCATCTTCCGCAAATCTTTCACTACCTCTTCTCTGTTTACCAGATCAATCTCCCTGACCCTCTCACTTTGCACACCACCTCAACCAAAACACCCTATATCTGCGACTCTATTATCTAACACATCAAACAAACCTTCAAAATACTCACTCCATCTCCTCACATCACCACTACTTGTAATTACATCCCCATTAGCCCCCTTCACCGATGTTCCCATTTGTTCTCTTGTCTTTCGTACTTTATTTACCTCCTTCTAAAAGTCTTTATATTCTCCCTAAAGTTTAATGATACTCTTTCACCCCAACTCTCACTTGCCCTCTTTTTCACCTCTTGCACCTTTCTCTTGACCTCCTGCCTCTTTCTTTTATTCACCTCCCAGTCATTTGCACTATTTCCCTGCACAAATCCAAATTCCACTCTCTTCTCTTTCACTAATAATCTTACTTCTTCATCACACCACTCACTACCCTTTCTAATCTCTCATGCTTCTCATGCCACAAGCATCTTTTGTGCAAGCCATCACTGCTTCCTTTAATACATTCCATTCCTCCTCCACTCCCCTTACGTCCTTTGCTCTCACCTTTTTCTATACTGCACTCAGTCTCTCGTGGTACTTCCTCACACAAGTCTCCTTCCCAAGCTCAGTTACTCTCACCACTCTCTTCACCCCAACATTCTCTCTTCTTTTCTGAAAACCTCTACAAATCTTCACTTTCGCCTTCCGAAGATAGTGATCGGACATCCCTCCAGTTGCACCTTTCAGCATATTAACATCCAAAAGTCTCCCAGGCTATGGGCCTGTCATATGCACTTTATTCGTATTCATATACCTCCGCGTCGTACAATTAGGTTCAGTAAAATGGTATCTGCTGGCTATGTGCGCCTGTTGGGAAATATCCGGTGGAGATCCCGTTGCGCACCAACGTGAGACGAAGGGTATTCGAGTACATAGTATTCGAATAGTTATTTCGTATTCGCCAGGCCCATAGGTTAGCGGTAGCATTCCCGCCTGTGGCACACGGGTCCCGGGTTTGATCCTGGCTGTTGGAGGTTTGTATGTTCTATGAAGGTTCGCGTTCATATGCACTTTATTCGTATTCATATACCTCCGAGTTATAGAGGTAGGTTGGGTAAAATGCTATCTGCTGGCTATGTGCGCCTCTTGGAAAATAACCGATGTAGACCCCGTTGCTCACCAAATATACAAATATATATATATATATATATATATATATATATATATATATATATATATATATATATATATATATATATATATATATATATATATATATTTCTTTTTCTTTCTTTCAAACTATTCGCCATTTCCCACATTAGCGAGGTAGCGTTAAGAACAGAGGACTGGGCCTTTGAGGGAATATCCTCACTTGGCCACCTTCTCTGTTCCTTCTTTTGGAAAATAAAAAAAAAAAACGAGAGGGGGAGGATTTCCAGCCCCCCGCTCCCTCCCCTTTCATATATATATATTTTTTTTTTTTTTTTTTTTTTTTTTTTTATACTTTGTCGCTGTCTCCCGCGTTTGCGAGGTAGCGCAAGGAAACAGACGAAAGAAATGGCCCAACCCTCCCCATACACATGTACATACACACGTCCACACACGCAAATATACATACCTACACAGCTTTCCATGGTTTACCCCGGACGCTTCACATGCCTTGATTCAATCCACTGACAGCACGTCAACCCCTGTATACCACATCGCTCCAATTCACTCTATTCCTTGCCCTCCTTTCACCCTCCTGCATGTTCAGGCCCCGATCACACAAAATCCTTTTCACTCCATCTTTCCACCTCCAATTTGGTCTCCCTCTTCTCCTCGTTCCCTCCACCTCCGACACATATATCCTCTTGGTCAATCTTTCCTCACTCATTCTCTCCATGTGCCCAAACCATTTCAAAACACCCTCTTCTGCTCTCTCAACCACGCTCTTTTTATTTCCACACATCTCTCTTACCCTTACGTTACTTACTCGATCAAACCACCTCACACCACACATTGTCCTCAAACATCTCATTTCCAGCACATCCATCCTCCTGCGCACAACTCTATCCATAGCCCACGCCTCGCAACCATACAACATTGTTGGAACTACTATTCCTTCAAACATACCCATTTTTGCTTTCCGGGATAATGTTCTCGACTTCCACACATTTTTCAAGGCTCCCAAAATTTTCGCCCCCTCCCCCACCCTATGATCCACTTCCGCTTCCATGGTTCCATCCGCTGACAGATCCACTCCCAGATATCTAAAACACTTCACTTCCTCCAGTTTTTCTCCATTCAAACTCACCTCCCAATTGACTTGACCCTCAACCCTACTGTACCTAATAACCTTGCTCTTATTCACATTTACTCTTAACTTTCTTCTTCCACACACTTTACCAAACTCCGTCACCAGCTTCTGCAGTTTGTGTGAATAAATTGTACATTTCCTTTTCCATAGCCAGAGGTTGAACCATTATGTGACGTTCAATTTTTTCATTCATTTCAAGCTAAAAGTTTGTTTTCTAAATTGTTTCTTACATTTTTCATATGTATATATATGTATGTGTGTGTGTGTGTGTGAGTGTGTGTGTGTGTGTGTATATATATGTATATTATCCCTGGGGATAGGGGTGAAAGAATACTTCCCACGTATTCCTCGCGTGTCGTAGAAAGCGACTAGAGGGGACGGGAGCGGGGGGCCGGAAATCCTCCCCTCCTTGTATTAACTTTCTAAAATGGGATATATATATATATATATATATATATATATATTTTTTTTTTTTTTTTTTTTTGCTTTGTCGCTGTCTCCCGCGTTTGCGAGGTAGCGCAAGGAAACAGACGAAAGAAATGGCCCAACCCACCCCCATACACATGCCTTGATTCAACCCACTGACAGCACGTTAACCCCGGTATATATATATATATATATATATATATATATATATATATATATATATATATATATATATATATATATATACATATATATATATATATATATATATATATATATATTTCCTGGGTGTCGTAGAAGGTGAGTAAAAGGGGTGAGTGTGGTGGTCGAAAATCCTTCCCTTTAGTTTTTATCTTATCCATAAGAAGGAACACAGAAGGGGGCCCAAAGTGGTTTTCTCTCTGGGGCTCAGTCTTCTGCTCTCGACGTTACCTCGCTAACGCGGGAAATGGGAGGTGAGCCAGTTGTTGTTCGTCGATGCTGCTGCTCTGATGTTTAATTCTAGTGAGAAACTGCAGACGTTGGTGACAGATGCTTGAAAAGTGTTTGAAAGGAGAAAGTTGAGAGTAAATGTGAATAAGAGCAAGGCTATTAGGTTCAGTAGGGTCGGGAGACAAGTTGACTGGGAAGTAAGTTTGAATGTAGTAAAATTGGAGGAAGTGATGGTTTACGAAGTTTACGTAGCTATTCGTCTGACCACACACGGTTGAGGTAATAAAGATATTATAGAAATGCAAGGTCATCGTAATAACTAGTTCACTAATGATATAAATGCTTAAGATGAAAGAGAACAGATATTTCCACGCTTTGGATGAGCACGTGGATGAGGTTAGTCTATTATGTGTGTGTGTGTGTGTGTGTGTGTGTGTGTGTGTGTGCGTGTGTGTGTGTGTGTGTGCGTGTGTGTGTGTGTGTGTGTGTGTATAGTGAGTCCTAGATGAGTGTTTGATGGTATGGAAAGGTCTCTGGGTCCTTGGTCGGAGGCATATCTCTATAATGATTTTAGGTCATTTAGGAAAACTTCTAAGAACATGGAAGGGTCAAAAGAACCTGGAAAGTATTTGAGCTCCTAGAGCAGGATTTCATGGCTCAGCAAATGCTTGTCGTTGTACCAGATGTGGAGCCATACCAGGGAGTTGGCGGTCGAGAGAGAATTCGTGGGACTTTGTAATGATCTGTTGGTCTTGAAAGGGTGTCAGATTCCTTTACAAACACTTGGAAAGCCGAGGAGGTTTATAAGATTTTTTTAGGGATTCTCGGAGGGGTTATAAGGTACTGAAAGAAAGGATACCTCCTGAGAGGGAGTCGTGTGTCAGAATTGGATGGGAAGTCCTGGACGAGAGGTCAGGCAAATGGTTCTCGCGTCACTCAACATTACGACCAAAGTTCTGACGGCGAACATGAGAGTTCAGACTTTATCCTAGATAAACCCTGATCTTAGAGGAAACGAGGGGTTGGAGGGAGGAAAGTTGGCAATATCAGAGATGAAACCCACAATCACATGTCAAGGTTGTGTCCCATATGAGCAGAAGCCAGGCAGGCCTAGGATCCAAGTGGACACCAGGAAGCCTGGAGTTCAAGTGGAAGCCAGGAAGTCTGGGGTTCAAGTGGAAGCTAGGTAGCCTATGTTCAAAGTCGAAGCCGGAAGCTTGAGGTTCAAGTGAAATCTAGGCAGCCTGGGGCCCAAATGGAAGACATGCAGCCTATTGTCCAAGTGAAAGCCAGGCACTTTGGTGTCTAATAGAAGCCAGGAAGACTGGGGTCCATGAAGAAGCCAGGCAGCATGTGATCTAAGTGGAATCCAGGCCGTCAGGGGCCCACTTGTAAGCCAGGCAGCCAAAGGTCTAAGGCGAAGCCAGACAGCCAGGGGTACAAGGGGAGGCCAGACTGCCTGGAGTCCAGGCAGAAGTCAGTCAGCTTGGGATAGATCTGGAAGTCAGGAAGCCTAGGGTCCAGGTAGGAACAAGGCATCCTGGGGTGCAAGGGGAAGCTGGGCAGTCTGGGGTGCAAGTGGAAGCAAAGTGGCATGTGAGTCCAGGGAGAAGCCAGATAGCCTGGGGTCCAGATGGCATCCAAGCAGGCTCGGGTCATGTTGGGTGACAGAAGGCCTGAGTTCCATGCGGATGATGGGTAGTATGGGGTCTAGGTGGAAGACTAACAGCCGGGGTTCCTGGTGGATGCCAGACAGTTGGTGTCTCGGTGGATGACAGGTGGCCTGGGTTTCTGGAGAATGACAGGTAGCATAGGTTTTGGTGGTCTAGGTTCTTGGTATCTAAAGTGCATGGACGGCGGCCTAGGTTCCTGGTGGATGCCAGTCAACATGGGGTCTGGGTGGATGACAGGTAGCGTGGGGTCTAGGTGGAGCCAAGAAGCCTGGGATCGTAGTAAAAGTCATGGAAAGACAGTTTCAAAGATGAAGGTATCATCAGCGATGGCTGTCACACATCAGTACTGTTATATGAGATGGTAATAGGACAGATGAAGCACATGTCACAACGAAGGTTTCGTTTCATAGTAATATAGGGGCTCAAAGTTTAGGTTAACTTCAGAGAAGAATATAGCGCTACAGTAAATGTCGTCCTGAAAGGGTGACAGAAGCATCACACATACAGATGAAGAACAACAAATGATAGCAACGTCACAAGTAAAAGTAACGTCACAGAGAAAAGCTGCGTCACATATAAAGACAGCGTCCCCCTTTATCAGCAAAAAGCCCCGGTCAGAGGTGACGAAATATATTCCGGCAACCATTCTGAGAATTATACAAGGCAACTGATACCGAGGGATCTTGGCCTCAGCCAAATCTCTAGGGGACGCCATGGCGGCATCATATTTTCTATGGCCCCTTTTATTGCTTCTTCCCCTTTTCTAACTCTAGCCTCTTTCTTTCACTCCCTCCTTTTTTTCTTATCCTTCCTTTTGACATACAGAGCCCCACGAGACACCGTATCAGAGATCTGGAGAGCACTCGTATTTTCTGTTGAGGTTGTGCCTCTGACTATTTATGGATATGTGATGCTATCTCTGTCTCGCTAGGAGCTGGACTTTGTCGGTGTCTCTGAGGATGTTTGGGGATATGTCTGTTTTCTGATGCTGTGTTTGCTGTTTGCTCCTTTGTGATCCTTGGCTGTTTGCCCACCTATAGTTGTTTGGTTTGTGCCTCTTGGTTTTGTCTATCTATCTTTGGTTCTTAAGTCAGTCAAGGCTGTCTATCTGTCCTGTTTGATTTGTCTGTCTCTATTAGTTGTTCTGTGTGTGCAGTTGTTCGTGGCTGACAGGCAACCATAGATCAGGATTATACTACCTCCTTGGTATCTGGTTAGTAGTGACAGCGGAGCAGTGAAGTTGCACTGCACTGTGATTCAAAGTCCATTTTCTTGGCCTAGGCTATACTTTTTTTTCTGCCTCATCCACACGTGGGTTGCTGCGTTCAGTCCACAAACAAGCATTTTCTCAGTCTCACACATAAAACTCGAAAACACTTAACTGAGATGAATCTCTATCATTACTAAATTTTCTTTCAGTAATCGCTACACGCTAGCTACCCTTTTCTAAGGGAGAGACTTCTTTGTAGAGTCTCGTATGTACTTCTCTCTCTGATTACTGAATAGACCTCGTCTGTTTGTGTTTCTTTTGTGTTGTCTGGGCTGTGTCTTTTAGTCAGTAACTGTTTAGGACTGTTGAAGATCCGTGTGTCTGTGGATGTTTGGGGTGTGTCAATATAGCGGAATTTTTGCGACTTGCATCAGTTAGCCAAAAGCTGTTTGCGAATGTGTCTTCTTGCATGTAATTGTTTGTTCCTGGATGTGCCTGTGGTTATTGTGGAGTCTCTGTCTAATGGTCTAACGTTCTTCTATTTATGCACATTTGTAGGGTTGGTTCAGCTCATCTGTGATGGTTTAGGGTTGTGTGTTTGTTTTAGCTATTCAGGTATCTGTCGTAGTTGCGTTTTGCCTGTCATTGTATGTGAATGTTTATCTTTCCATGTTAACGAGTCTGAGTCCTACGTGCACAAGGGCTCTGTATCTGATGGGTCTGTGGCTGAGTTTGAAGTTTGTCTAGAGTAGCATCCAGGTGTCAGTTATTGATTTCATGCCTCTTGTTTACTGGCGCATCTCTATAGCTTACCACTGCGCTATGACAGCTGGTGTCACAGTTGACCTTGACGACTTGAGTACCATTCTCGAATGAAATGTTCCTCAGCGCTAATGAAGACATTCCATCTGCACCAAAATGTAATGGGAGAGTGTTACATGCAAAACTGAAGAGTCATTGGAAATGCCTGAAACGAAGTGAAGAATAGCAAGTAGGAAGATAAATCATGAAGATGGGAAACATGAAAAATTAAAGCTGCAGTTAAAACGCTTCATCTCAAATCGTAGTTACGAAGAACTGGAAATTTCCTTTCCAGATTTGTGGGCTGAAGGCAATAACGTGTACGACAAACGGACTTGAGAGCCTCCAACTTCTGGTTCCTCTCTCTTTAACCTGCCTCACCTTCCTTAAATACTTTGTCTCCTCTTATTTCTACCTCTTACCTTTATGAACAATACTTTCCCTTCCCTCGCTATTTAATGCAATTAATCATCCGAGATTCATTCCCAGGTACTGGGACCACCTCACAGAAAATTAACCAGACAACGTACTCTTTCGTCTTACGGCGACGAAGACTGCCTCAAGAGACGAAGACTGCCTCAAGAGGCGAAGACTGCCTCAAGAGGCGAAGACTGCCTCAAGAGACGAAGACTGCCTCAAGAGACGAAGACTGCCTCAAGAGGCGAAGACTGCCTCAAGAGACGAAGACTGCCTCAAGAGACGAAGACTGCCTCAAGAGTTTCCTTTATAAAAACAAATTCCAAGGACGGGAACGTCGCTGTTGACTCAGGTCATATGTATTTCTCGTCTTCAAGCGTCTACTAATTAATACTTAATCTTTTAAGTATATTATCCACGTTAATAAGACTGAATAATCATGTCAAAAAAATAATCGATTTCAGCCTCGTCATGAGAAGAAAAACAATATGGCGACAACATGACCAGTCCAGTGATAAAACTGTACAGACGGACAGTACCCAGCAGTGCCATCATTATCACACAATATGACGACACACATCCGTCCCTCGGAACAGAACCAGTGCAACGCATCATCCTAGGACGCCCGAGACTTGTGGATTCCTCAAACACAGAATGTTTTCCATCCTTTGACACTACTTAAATCCATCGATTTTCTCATGAAAGGTTACTGAATCTGGGAGAATTCGGGCCTTTACTGCCGCTTGGTGTGACTCCCGTCCTGCACCTCCGGACGACTCAGGGACCAGCTTGTGTTGACAGTGCTCGCGCTGCTCCGGCATCAGCAAACACAGCAGAGGAACCAGCCCGGGGGAGCGTTGCCTCGCCTGGTATGCTGCCCCACTTTACTGTCACGCTCCTGAGCATCTCCCTAACGCAACTTTAATGTGAAGTCATAAAGCTCACCAGGAAACATTAAATATACATAAAAATACAGTCTCACCCCAGAGGAAAAAAAACGTGGATTTACATGGAACAGCAGCAGCAGCAGCAGCTTGTGCAAACATGAACGAGTTTCACCAAAGGGACAGGAGAAATTCTGTGAGAGTGAACCAAGAGTGGGATGATCCGGGGGAAGCCAGCAGTAAAATGGAATCATGTTTTTTGCATAATAGCCAAACGCAGGATCGTAGCCAGGCAAGACGCGCCGGACTGAACTCCACCTCGAGAACAACACCGACTAAATCGTGCGGGAATGGCGGACGGACGACCCTCCAGGTACTGAAATGTAATTATACTTGATGAAGAGCGTGTCCCCCGAGGCGCCTCCAGCAAACAGTGGTTCTCTCACCCTGATGGTGAAGCAGCCAAAGCTTAAGTTTGGAAATGTGTTCATTCTTATGCTATGGCAAGAGATATTGTCGCAATATATATACATATATATGTATATATTCCTATGAGTCCACGGGGAAAATGAAACACGGTAAGTTCCCAAGTGCACTTTCGTGTAATAATCACATCATCAGGGGAGACACAAGAGAGAAATATAAGTCAATTGATATAGAACGAAGAGACGAAGCTAGGACGCCATTTGGTAAACATGCAATTGTCCAAGACAACCGCATGTTTACCATATATATATGTATACATATATATATATATATATATATATATATATATATATATATATATATATATATATATATATATATATATATATATATATATATATATATATATATATATATATATATATATATATATATATATATATATATATATATTTCAAGCCAATCAGACCGTCGCTTTGAAGCCCATCAAATTACATAAAGAGGAAGTCAACGTTTGCTAGTGAGGCTGGCCATCACTCTTCCGCCCTTAGATATTCAGAAAATTCAGGTAGTAAAAGTTGAATTATCGTGATCAAAGATATTAGCTGTACACGGAAGGGAGTTATGATTTCCTTTCTTCCAGAATGAGTGCCCAAGTACTTGGATTACACTCGGATGAAGGGAGTTAGCGTGAAAGAGGCAGTTTCCCTGGGATTACTGGGTAACAAAAGGCTGTGTAGGCCTGAGTGATCCCCCTGTGATAGACTACTGTGGGGGCCGCGACCCAGTCGCGCATTAACATACAAAGCACCACATTTTCTGGCCGGCTGATCCTGAGGATCCTCTCGCTGTGCACTGAGGGTGAATCGGAGGTGAGGGGGAGGAGATTCATCTGGAGAGGAGAGCATCACGAGGCCTTGAAGGTAAACAAAAGAGTACTTTCACGCATTAGTTCTATTCATATAGCGTTAATGAGATGGCCTTGATTAGGGCAGTCAGTTGCCCGTGCCGACTCAGCCAACAAGAAAAGTCCTCCATACTGGGGCAAATGAAATCCTGTACATACGTAATGGCTACTCGGAAGAAAATTATTACAGCGCTTATACAGTACCCCAAGCTTATACAGTACCCCAAGCTTATACAGTACCCCAAGCTTATACAGTACCCCAAGCTTATACAGTACCCCAAGCTTATACAGTAACCCAATCTTTTACAGTACCCAAGCTTATGAGAGACACATTCTATGATGTTTTTTATGTAGGATTTCCAGGATATAGTGGAAAGTATGATTGACCGTAACATGGTTGCGTCAACGCAAGGTTGTATTGTAGTGTTCTGTCCTTCCACAGGAGAAAAAAAAAATGATTCACGAAGGGAAATATAGATATATATTGTGTTTTCCACTGTTCAATGTAACCAGGTGAAAACTTCATCTTTTGGAGATGGTGCTCAGGGCCTATTAAAGGAGAAAATTTTTTCAGCGCAAGAAATGAAAAAAAAAAAGAAAGAGTATTGGGATGAGGAAAAGAGGGAGAATAAGCTGAAGAATATAGAGTTGAATCGTCCTCACCAAAAATGTACTGAAACACATGGAAAAAGAAGGTCGCTTGTGGAGAGAAAAAAGAACTTTGACGAAAGGGCAGAGCGCTGAGGGCACCACTGTTGACAGAGAAAGACGTCAGAGTTGCTCTATAAACGATTACCATGATGGAGAAACTGAAAAGAGAACACTGTATCCGCGTGCAGAGAAAAGAAGATAAGCCAAAGGAAGAAGATTCAGTGAGCAAAGACTTGCTCGCAACCTATCGGATGCCTCAGTGACACGCAGAAAACTCGACAAATGATTCAACGAGATCACTGAGAGAGAAGAACCAAAGGTGAGTCACATAGCAGAGATCATTAATAGATCTCACACAGTGAGAAGCGTACTAGGAATCGGAACAAAGGGAATGGGATTCTTATTGTTTAGGGAAGTGAGAGCTATGAATAACTTCAAGGTTCTGGAAACAGTAGCAGTGAGAGTGATGGGGCGATAGTGGGAAGGGTTAGAAAGGTCTCGTTTATCAGAGTAAGGCTAAACTAAGGCATGCTATGAAGATGAAGAAAGGGAGATCTGGGGGTTTGCAGACAAAGGCAGATTTCATGCTGTATATAAACTTAGGAATCATTTGTTTTAAGTTTCTGAATTTCAGTGATAATATTCTAGTCAGGATGGTAAATCTCCTTAAACTATGTTTTATGACACTATTTCCATGTAATTCCACATGAGGCCCTACAGACTGGAATAATAATAAGTTGGTGCGTCGGGGCGAGCTAGACAACTGAAAAACTATCAAGCTTTTATAGTCTGGTGTTCTGGTGTTGGTATGTAAACAACACTAACAGCACAGAGTGCGTGGAGTGTGTTGCGGTGCTCGGAAGACTTTAACAACACAGGCCAAAGGCGTCGTGATAAGAGTGAGAGGCAACGTCGGCTACACACTGCCAGTGTAGACCCCGTGTGTAGCATTGCTAGTAACAGAGAAGTATGCTGGCAACACATCTGGCTAAGGATGTCACAGTGTTCGGGAGGGACAACAACACACCTCGTTCCTGTGACGTCAACATGATATAACGCGAACAGTTCACTTTGTATATATCGTGGAGTCAGTAAGGCACAGCAACGCCAGCAGCTAACGATGACCTTATGTAGTTCTAATTGGATAACACTCAAAACAAAATGAAGATCAAATTTTGTATTAAGAACAACACGAGAAAGAGGACAGAAGCCATATACAATGGTGTTACCGCGAGACAGCATCAGCAGCAAAATGCGAGGTGCTGTATCAGCGGGAACACAGCAACCCAAGGGACAGAGTAGGCCATATGTTATGGTTTTAAAGAAAGCGCCAGCAATGCAGTTCAGGTCATGCGTGTCCAGGTATTACTGAGGCCGCAGCTCCAGTAACACATTGCAGGTTGTGTGTGTTCTAATGTCCTGGTGTCGTTAGAGACCGCAACACCAGCAACACCCTCTAGGTTGTGTCCACTTGTGAGTGAGATATGACAACAACAACATAAACGGGCTGTGTGTGTGTGTGTGTGTGTGTGTGTGTGTGTGTGTGTGTGTGTGTATGTGTGTGTGTGTGTGTGTCTCAGTGTTCGTGAGAAACCACAACACCAGCAACACATTGTAGGCGTTGTGTTGTGTTCCTGATGGGCCCGTGGGAGCAGCCGCAGCTGACGGGGCTGGGAAGAAAAGCCCCCATCGCCAAGATAAACAAGGCCGGTCATCCAACACCCAGAGGTCCTCTCCTGCCCAAATATTGGTAGGCTTTTCATACAGTAAACCAAACTTTTTCTTAATCACATGAAAAAATATGTCCTGGGATTGGAGTGAAAAACAGACAAGTTATAGAACGAAAATGAATTTTTTTTCAAGTATATATTCTAAGCATAATGCTCATTTTGACTAATGATATCATTAAAACGAATATGGGAGAGAAAAAATCACGGATGTATGTACATAGCAAAGGTAAAGAAACAGCCACGAATGGTCCTGGGCGGTGACAGTGAGGCAGTATCACACGACAGGAGGCCTGTTGAGTAATGGTAGCGACACTCACACAAGGGCCACTGATCTTGTCATCAACCACACGCAAGAGGGGCGACACGGCTTGCTGCGTACGCCAGACTCGGGGAAGCACAAGCGCAAAGTGGCAAACGAAAAGAAACAAAACGGAAAAATATGACAGTGTCATCAAACCCTTGAAATCCAGGATTACTCTCGAAATGGGCAAATGAAAGGATCTAATCCCTAGGGATTGTTAGTAGTTTGGGATCGAACATAAGCATGAAATCTACTAGGGAATAATCATAAGAATGCCACAGAAAAATTACACGTATCTAATCTTAAAGTAAAAATGATATTGAACAGAGGAATTGAAAATCGTTTAAGGCTACTAAGATCTAAGAGTTAGAGATATTTCAGCCGTGCTAAGAAAAAAAGAGTTTTAAATTCCAATCAGCTGAGACACGCTCACAGGCCAGAGCCAGCTGACAGTTACTTAGTAGGAGTATATGGGGTGTACGACCCGGGCTAGCCAGCTGGCTGGCTTGCCTACAGAACAGGTTAACTTATGAGATACTTGGTGGATTCCTAGAAAAATAGAGTCCTACTTGATTAGGGCCTCAGTTGCCCATGCCATCTCAGCTTACATAAAAAACAAGTTGGTTATCACTTCAGATGTCGACAAAATATTCATAAAGTTTTAAGTATATAGGTAACTTTCTTGGAATAATTTTGTCTACCGTAATCCATCAGGTAATCATATACTTGTAACTGCTGCTTGAAAAAGTAAAGAGATATGTTTAAGTCTATTTTCCTCTCTTGACTTCGCAAGATAGCACCAGAAGCAGACGAACAATGGCCTCGAAACCAGAGCCTATCACCCACAAACTAAATCCACTAAAATCACGCCCATATACAGCATGTCGCTCCCCATATACAAAAAGGAGTTCAAACAGCAACAGGCTATTGTGTCCTAACTAGGCTGTTTGTGTCGGTGGAAGAGAACTGAATCAAATAAGGTTATCGCAGTGAGACGATAAAAGTATGTGGACAAATTAACGGGTTATACGTAAACTTTTCAAGTAATCTTGATATGGTGGTGAAAAATTTTTAATAGTTTATTTGAAGCAAAGTCTTTATCAAGCTTTCTCCTAAAGGTACCTGTAAAGCTGCTTTCAATTATTCCCGTACGTGAATCATTCCATATGTTAACAAAAACAAAGAGGAAAAGGGACGTCACCTCATTCGAAGTAAAACACTTGGCTACTGTTTTGTAACCATGATAGGGTAAAATCAGTAAACCAGCCTTAAGTATCTGTACCAATGGAGGTTATCCAATTCTATGGTAATTCTGAATACGAGCATCAGATCAACTCTCAACCCTCTTACCCTTTTGTAAGCTAATAAGTTTAAATCGTCTAGTCAGCTCTCTTAGAAATGATTTCCAAGTTCGAGAATTATCTTGGTTCCTCGCGGTTCTACTCTCTTCATTCTGTCTATATTCTCCTTCCATTGCCGAGCGAATAAAACGCAATGTGATACGAAAACCCTATACTTTAAACGAAAAGTATTGTTCGCCTTTTAAAAGCTCTTTATGTACTGCTGTCACAGCTTTAGGTCATCGGAGATTTTCTTGGTCTTTTTTTTCTCATTTGTGTTTTAAAGCTCAACAAAACTTTAAACAATGAATTCCTTGTTTCTAACATAACTTTAAAAATCTTCAAGGTTTCATCTCCTGTTTGCTGCAAAAATATACGTTGCACACTGACATTTCCATTAACAAATAATTCATATATCTTTAAGAAATATTTCATATCCCTATATATATATATATATATATATATATATATATATATATATATATATATATATATATATATATATATATATATATATATATATATATATATATATATATATATATATATATATATATATATATATATATATCATCCCTGGGGATAGGGGAGAGAGAATACTTCCCACGCATTCCTCACGTCTCGTAGAAGGCGACTAAAGGGGACGGGAGCGGGGGGCCAGAAACCCTCCCCTCCTTGTATTTTGACTTTCTAAAAGGGGAAACAGAAGAAGGAGTCACGCGGGGAGTGCTCACCCTCCTCGAAGGCTCAGATTGGGGTGTCTAAATGTGTGTGGATGTAACCAAGATGAGAAAAAAGGAGAGATAGGTAGTATGTTTCATGAAAGGAACCTGGATGTTTTGGCTCCGAGTGAAACGAAGCTCAAGGGTAAAGGGGAAGAGTGGTTTGGGAATGTCTTGGGAGTAAAGTCAGGGGTTAGTGAGAGGACAAGAGCAAGGGAAGGAGTAGCACTACTCCTGAAACAGGAGTTGTGTGAGTATGTGATAGAGTGTAAGAAAGTAAAATCTAGATTGATATGGGTAAAACTGAAAGTTGATGGAGAGAGATGGGAGATTATTGGTGCATATGCACCTGGGCATGAGAAGAAAGATCATGAGAGGCAAGTGTTATGGGAGCAGCTGAATGAGTGTCTTAGTGGTTTTGATGCACAAGACCGGGTTATAGTGATTTTTGATTTGAATGCAAAGGTGAGTAATGTGGCAGTTATGGAATAATTGGTATACATGGGGTGTTCAGTGTTGTAAATGGAAATGGTGAAGAGCTTGTGGATTTGTCTGCTGAGAAGGGATTGGTGATTGGGAATACCTGATTTAAAGAGCGAGATATACACAAGTATACGTATGTAAGTAGGAGAGATGGCCAGAGAGCGTTATTGGATTACGTGTTAATTGATAGGAAACAACTATTCGAAATACTAAGTACTCGAATACCCTTCGTCTCACAATGGTGAGCAACGGGGACTATACCGGTTGTTTCCGAACAGACGCACATAGCCAGCTGATAGCGTTTTACCGAACCTAACTGTACAACGCGGAGGTATATGAATGCAAATAAGGTGCATATGAACGCGCACCTTCATAGAACATACAAACCTCCAACAGCCAGGATCGAACCCGGGACCCCTGTGCAAGAGGCAGGCATGCTAACCGCTAGGCTATGGGACTGTATACTAGGAAAACGCTATCAGCTGGCTATGTGCGTCTGTTCGGAAACAACCGGTATAGGCCCCGTTGCTCACCATTGTGAGACGAAGGGTATTCGAGTACTTAATATTTCGAATAGTTGTTTCCTATTATATAGTCCCATAGCCTAGCGATTAGCATGCCTGCCTCTTGCACAGGGGTCCCGGGTTCGATCCTGGCTGTTGGAGGTTTGTATGTTCTATGAAGGTGCGCGTTCATATGCACTTTATTCGTATTCATATACCTCCACGTTATACAGTTAGGTTCGGTAAAACGCTATCAGCTGGCTATATGCGTCTGTTCGGAAACAACCGGTATAGACCCCGTTGCTCACCTTTGTGAGACGAAGGGTATTCGAGTACTTAGTATTTCGAATAGTTGTTTCCTATTATACAGTCCCATAGCCTAGCGATTAGCATGCCTGCCTCTTGCACAGGGGTCCCGGGTTCGATCCTGGCTGTTGGAGGTTTGTATGTTCTATGAAGGTGCGCGTTCATATGCACTTTATTCGTATATATATATATATATATATATATATATATATATATATATATATATATATATATTCTTACTTCTTCATTCCACCACTCACTACCCTTTCTAATCAACCCACCTCCCACTCTTCTCATGCCACAAGCATCTTTTGCGCAATCCATCACTGATTCCCTAAATACATCCCTTTCCCCCCCCCCCCTTCCCCCCCTCCTCCCCCCCCCCCCTCTCCCCCTTCCCCCCCCCTCTCCTTTCCCCCCCCTCCTTCCCCCCTCCCCCTTCCTCCTCCTCCTTCCCCCCCCTCCCCCTTTCCCCTCCCCCCCCCCCCCCCCCTTCCTCCTCCCCCCCTTCCCTCCCCTTCCCTCCCCCCCCCCTTCCCCCCCCCCCCCCCCCCTTCCCCCTTCCCCCTCCCCCCCTCCCCTCCTCCCCCCCCTTTCCCCCCCCTTCCCCCCCCCCCCCCCCTCCCCCCCCCCCTTCCCCTCCCCCCCCCCCCCCTCCTCCCCCCCTCCCCCCCTTTCCCCCCCCCCCCCCCCCTCCCCCCCCTCTCCCCCCCCCTTTCCTCCCCCCCCTCCCCCTCCCTTCCCTCCCCCTACCCCCCCCTCCCCCCTTCCCCCCCCCCCCCCCCCCCCTCCCCCCTCCCCTTCCCCTCCCCCCCCCCCTCCTTCCCCCCCCCCCCCCCTCCCCCCCTTCCCCTCCCCCCTCTCCCCTCCCCCCCCCCCTCCCCTCCCCCCCTCCCCCTCCCTCCCCCCCTCCCCCCCTTCCCCCCCTCCCCCCCTCCCCTCCCCTCCCCCCTCCTTCCCCCCCCCCCCCCCCCTTCCCCTCTCCCCCCCTCTCCCCCCTCCTCCCTCCCCCCCCCCCCCCCCCCCCCCCCCCCCCTCCCCTTCCCCCTCCCCTTCCCCCCTTCCTCCCCCTCTCCCCTCCTCCCCCCTCCCCCTCCCTCCTCCCTTTCCCCTCCCCCCCCTCCTCCCTTCCTTCCCCCCTCCCTTCTCCCCTCCTCCCCTTCCCCCCCCCCCTTCCCCTCCTTCCCCCCTCCTTCCCTCCCCCCCTCCTCCCCTTCCCTCCCCTCTCCCCTCTTCCCCTTTCCTCCCCTCCCCCCTCCCCCCCCCCTCTCCTCCTCCCCTCCCCCCCCCCCCTTCCCTCCCCCTCTCCTCCCTTCCTCCCCCCCCTCTCCCCTCTTCTCCCTCTCCTCCCCTCCTCCCCTTTCCCCCTTCCCTCTCCCTCTCCCCCCTCTCCCCCCCCTCTCCCCCCCCTCTTCCCCCCCCCCTCTCCTCCCCCTCTCCCTTTCCCCCCCTCCCTCCTCCCTCTTCCCCCTCCCCTCTTCTTTCCCCCCCTCCTTCCCTTCCCTTTCCCTCCTCCCTTCTCCCCCTCCCCTCCTCTTCCCCCCTCTCCCCCCCTCTCCTCTCCCTTCCCCTTCCCCCTCTCCCCTCTTCTCCCTCCTTCCCTCCTTCCCCTTCCTCCCTTCCCCCTCCCCCCCCCCCTTCTTCCTCCCCCCCCCTCCTTCCCCTTCCCCCTCCTTTCCCCCCCTCCCTTCCCCCTCTTCCTCCCTCCCCTCCCCCCCCCCTCCCCTTCCCTCCCTCTCCCTCCCTTCTCTTCCTCCCCCCTCCTTCCCTCCCCCTCTTTCCCCTTCTCCCCCTCCCTTCCCCTTCCTCCCCCCTCCCCTCCCTTCCCCCTTCCCTCCCTTTCCCTCCTCCCCTCCCCCTCCCTCCCTCCCCCCCCTCTTCCTTCTCCCCTCCCCCTCTCTCCTCCTCTTCTTTCCCCTCTCCCCCCCCTCCTTTACTTTCCCTCCCTTCCCTCTCCCTTTCCTCTTCCCCTCCCCTCTTTCCCCCCCCCCCCCTCTCTCTCCCCTCCTTCCCCCTCCCCCCCCCCCCCCTCCCTCCCTCTCTCCCTCCCCCCCTCCCCCCCTCCTCCCTTCCTCCCCCCCCCCTCCTCCCCCCCTCCCTTCCTCCCCCCCCCCCCCTCCCTCCTCTCCTCTTCCCCCCCCCCTCCCTCCCCTCTCCCTCCCTTCTCCCCCCTCCTCCCCCCTTCCCCCCCCTCTCCCTTCCCTCCTCCCCCTCCCCCCTCCCCTTTCCCCCCCTTCCTCCTTTCCCCTTCCCTCCCCTTCCCTCCCCCTTCCCTCCCCTCCCCCTTCCTTCCCCCTTCCCCTCCCCTTCCCCCTCCCCTCCCTCTCCCCCCTCCTTCCTCTTCCTCCCCCTCCCCCTTCCCTTCTCCTCCTCCCCCTTCCTCCCTCCCCTTCCCCCTTCCCCCCCCCTTTCCCCCCCTCTCCCCTCCCCCCCTTCCCCCCTCCCTTCTCCCTCTTCTCCCTCCCCCCACCTCCCCCTCCCCCTCCCCTCCCCTCCTCCTCTCCCCTTTCCTCCCCCCCCTCCCTTCCCTCTCCCCTTCCCCCTCCTTTCCTCCTCTTCCCCCCCTTCCCCTCCCTCCCCTCCCTCTCTCCCCTCCCCCCCTCCCCTCTCCCTCTCCCCTTCCCTCTCCCTCCCCCTTCCCCCCCTCTCCCCCCCTCCCTCCTCCTTTCCTCCCTCCTCCCCCCCCCTTCCCCTCTCCCTTCCCCCCTTCCTTCCCCTCTTCCCCTTCCCCTCCTCCTTCTCCCCCCCTCCCCCCCTCCTCCCTCTCCCTCCCTCCCCCCTCTCCTCCTCCCCCCCTTCTTCTCTCTTCCCCTCCTTTCCTCCCCCTCCTTCTCCCTCCCTTCCCTCCCTTCCCCCCCACTCCCCTTACTTCCATTGTTCTTACCTTTTTCCATTCTGTACTCAGTCTCTCCTGGTACTTCATCACACAAGTCTCCTTCCCAAGCTCACTTACTCTCACCACCCTCTTCACCCCAACATTCACTCTTCTTTTCTGAAAACCCATACAAATCTTCACCTTAGCCTCCACAAGATAATGATCAGACATCCCTCCAGTTGCACCTCTCAGCACATTAACATCCAAAAGTCTCTCCTTCGCGCGCCTGTCAATTAACACGTAATCCAATAACGCTCTCTGCCCATCTCTCCTACTTACATCAGTATACTTATGTATATCTCGCTTTTTAAACCAGGTATTCCCAATCACCAGTCCTTTTTCAGCACATAAATCTATAAGCTCTTCACCATTTCCATTTACAACACTGAGCACCCCATGTATACCAATTATTCCCTCAACTGCCACATTACTCACCTTTGCATTCAAATCACCAATCACTATAACCCGGTCTCGTGCATCAAAACCACTAACACACTCGTTCAGCTGCTCCCAAAACACTTGCCTCTCATGATCTTTCTTCTCATGCCCAGGTGAATATGCACCAATAATCACCCATCTCTCTCCATCAACTTTCAGTTTTACCCACATTAATCGAGAATGTACTTTCTTACATTCTATCACATACTCCCACAACTCCTGTTTCAGGAGTATTGCTACTCCTTCCCTTGCTCTTGTCCTCTCACTAACCCCTGACTTTACTCCCAAGACATTCCCAAATCACTCTTCCCCTTTACCCTTGAGCTTCGTTTCACTCAGAGCCAAAACATCCAGGTTCCTTTCCTCAAACATACTACCTATCTCTCCTTTTTTCACATCTTGGTTACATCCACACACATTTAGACACCCCAGTCTGAGCCTTCGAGGAGGATGAGCACTCCACGCGTGACTCCTTCTTCTGTTCCAGAATTTTAAAAAGTTAAAAAATACAAGGAGGGGAGGATTTCTGGCCCCCCGCTCCCGTCCCCTCTAGTCGCCTTCTACGACACGCGAGGAATGCGTGGGAAGTATTCTTTCACAGACGAAAGAAATGGCCCAACCCAACCCCATACATATGTATATACATACACGTCCACACACGCAAATATGCATACCTATACATCACAATGTACACATATATAAACACACACAGACACATACATATATGCACATGCACACAATTCACACTGTCTGCTTTTATTCATTCCCATCGCCACCTCGCCACACATGGAATATCATCCCTCTCTCCCCTCAAGTGTGGGAGGTAGCGCTAGGAAAAGACAACAAAGGCCCCATTCGTTCACATTCAGTCTCTAGCTGTCATGCAATAATGCCCGAAACCACAGCTCCCATTCCACATACAGGCCCCACAAAAATTTCCATGGTTTACCCCAGACACTTCACATGCCATGATTCAATCCATTGACAGCACGTCGACCCCGGTATACCACATTGATCCAATTCACTCTATTCCTTGACCTCCTTTCACCCTCCTGCATGTTCAGGCCCCGATCACTCAGAATCTTTTTCACTCCATCTTTCCACCTCCAATTTGGTCTCCCACTTCTCCTCGTTCCCTCCACCTACGACACATATATCCTCTTGGTCAATCTTTCCTCACTCATTCTCTCCATGTGCCCAAACCATTTCAAAACACCCTCCTCTCCTCTCTCAACGACGCTCTTTTTATTTCCACACATCTCTCTTACCCTTACATGACTTACTCGATCAAACCACCTCACACCACATATCGTCCTCAAACATCTCATTTCCAGCACATCCACCCTCCTGCGCACAACTCTATCCATAGCCCACGCCTCGCAACCATACAACATTGTTGGAACCACTATTCCTTCAAACATACCCATTTTTGCTTTCCGAGATAATGTTCTCGACTTCCACACATTCTTCAAGGCTCCAGGATTTTTGCCCCCTCCCCCATCCTATGATTCACTTCCGCTTCCATGGTTCCATCCGCTGCCAGATCCACTCCAAAATATCTACAAAACTTTACTTCCTTCAGTTTTTCTCCATTCCAACTTACCTCCCTATTGACTTGACCACCAACCCTACTGTACCTAATAACCTTGCTCTTATTCACATTTACCCTTACCTTTCTTCTTTCAAACACTTTACCAAACTTAGTCACCAGCTTCTGCAGTTTCTCACATGAATCAGCCAACAGCGCTGTATCATCAGCGAACAACAATTGACTCACTTCCCAAGCTCTGTAATCCCCAACAGACTGCATACTTGCCACTCTTTCCAAAACTCTTGCATTCACCTCCCTAACAACCCCATCCATAAACAAATTAAACAACCATGGAGACACTAAACACGCCTCCAGCAAACCTATATTCACTGAGAAACAATCACTTTCCTCTTCCTCCACGTACACATGCTTTACATCCTCGATAAAAACTTTTCACTGCTTCTAATAACTTGCCTCCCACACCATATATTCTTAGTACTTCCACAGAGCATCTCTATCAACTCTATCATATACCTTCTTCAGATCCATAAATGCTACAGACAAATCCATTTGATTTTCTAAGTATTTCTCACGTACATTCTTCAAAGGAAACACCTGATCCACACATCCTCTACCACTTCTGAAACCACACTGCTCTTCCCCAATCTGATGCTCTGTACATGCCTTCACCCTCTCAATCAATACCCTCCCATATAATTTACCAGGAGTCCTCAACAAAGTTATACCTCTATAAATTGAGCACTCACTCTTATCCCCATTGCCTTTGTACAAATGTACTATGCACGCATTCCGCCAATCCTCACTCACATCAACATGAATCATATATACATTAACTAACCTTACCAACCAGTCAACAATACAGTCACCCCCTTTTTTAATAAATTCCACTGCAATGCCATCCAAACCGGCTGCCTATATATATATATATATATATATATATATATATATATATATATATATATATATATATATATATATATATATGTATATATATATATATGAAGGGATGTCTGATCATTATCTTGTGGAGGCTAAGGTGAAGATTTGTATGGGTTTTCAGAAAAGAAGAGTGAATGTTGGGGTGAAGAGGGTGGTGAGAGTAAGTGAGCTTGGGAAGGAGACTTGTGTGAGGAAGTACCAGGAGAGACTGAGTACAGAATGGAAAAAGGTGAGAACAATGGAAGTAAGGGGAGTGGGGGAGGAATGGGATGTATTTAGGGAATCAGTGATGGATTGCGCAAAAGATGCTTGTGGCATGAGAAGAGTGGGAGATGGGTTGATTAGAAAGGGTAGTGAGTGGTGGGATGAAGAAGTAAGAGTATTAGTGAAAGAGAAGAGAGAGGCATTTGGACGATTTTTGCAGGGAAAAAATGCAGTTGAGTGGGAGATGTATAAAAGAAAGAGACAGGAGGTCAAGAGAAAGGTGCAAGAGGTGAAAAAAAGGGCAAATGAGAGTTGGGGTGAGAGAGTATCATTAAATTTTAGGGAGAATAAAAAGATGTTCTGGAAGGAGGTAAATAAAGTGCGTAAGACAAGGGAGCAAATGGGAACTTCAGTGAAGGGCGCAAATGGGGAGGTGATAACAAGTAGTGGTGATGTGAGAAGGAGATGGAGTGAGTATTTTGAAGGTTTGTTGAATGTGTTTGATGATAGAGTGGCAGATATAGGGTGTTTTGGTCGAGGTGGTGTTCAAAGTGAGAGGGTTAGGGAAAATGATTTGGTAAAAAGAGATGAGGTAGTAAAAGCTTTGGGGAAGATGAAAGCCGGCAAGGCGGCAGGTTTGGATGGTATTGCAGTGGAATTTATTAGAAAAGGGGGTGACTGTATTGTTGATTGGTTGGTAAGGTTATTTAATGTATGTATGACTCATGGTGAGGTGCCTGAGGATTGGCGGAATGCGTGCATAGTGCCATTGTACAAAGGCAAAGGGGATAAGAGTGAGTGCTCAAATTACAGAGGTATAAGTTTGTTGAGTATTCCTGGTAAATTATATGGGAGGGTATTGATTGAGAGGGTGAAGGCATGTACAGAGCATCAGATTGGGGAAGAGCAGTGTGGTTTCAGAAGTGGTAGAGGATGTGTGGATCAGGTGTTTGCTTTGAAGAATGTATGTGAGAAATACTTAGAAAAGCAAATGGATTTGTATGTAGCATTTATGGATCTGGAGAAGGCATATGATAGAGTTGATAGAGATGCTCTGTGGAAGGTATTAAGAATATATGGCGTGGGAGGCAAGTTGTTAGAAGCAGTGAAAAGTTTTTATCGAGGATGTAAGGCATGTGTACGTGTAGGAAGAGAGGAAAGTGATTGGTTCTCAGTGAATGTAGGTTTGCGGCATGGGTGTGTGATGTCTCCATGGTTGTTTAATTTGTTTATGGATGGGGTTGTTAGGGAGGTGAATGTAAGAGTTTTGGAAAGAGGGGCAAGTATGAAGTCTGTTGGGGATGAGAGAGCTTGGGAAGTGAGTCAGTTGTTGTTCGCTGATGATACAGCGTTGGTGGCTGATTCATGTGAGAAACTGCAGAAGCTGGTGACTGAGTTTGGTAAAGTGTGTGAAAGAAGAAAGTTAAGAGTAAATGTGAATAAGAGCAAGGTTATTAGGTACAGTAGGGTTGAGGGTCAAGTCAATTGGGAGGTGAGTTTGAATGGAGAAAAACTGGAGGAAGTGAAGTGTTTTAGTGGATCTGGCAGCCGATGGAACCATGGAAGCGGAAGTGGATCATCGGTTGGGGGAGGGGGCGAAAATTCTGGGAGCCTTGAAGAATGTGTGGAAGTCGAGAACATTATCTCGGAAAGCAAAAATGGGTATGTTTGAAGGAATAGTGGTTCCAACAATGTTGTATGGTTGCGAGGCGTGGGCTATGGATAGTGGTGCGCAGGAGGATGGATGTGCTGGAAATGAGATGTTTGAGGACAATGTGTAGTGTGAGGTGGTTTTATCGAGTAAGTAACGTAAGGGTAAGAGAGATGTGTGGAAATAAAAAGAGCGTGGTTGAGAGAGCAGAAGAGGGTGTTTTGAAATGGTTTGGGCACATGTAGAGAATGAGTGAGGAAAGATTGACCAAAAGGATATATGTGTCGGAGGTGGAGGGAACGAGGAGAAGAGGGAGACCAAATTGGAGGTGGAAAGATGGAGTGAAGAAGATTTTGTGTGATCGGGACCTGAACATGCAGGAGGGTGAAAGGAGGGAAAGGAATAGAGTGAATTGGAGCGATGTGGTATACCGGGGCTGACGTGCTGTCAGTGGATTGAATCAGGGCATGTGAAGCGTCTGGGGTAAACCATGGAAAGCTGTGTAGGTATGTAGATTTGCGTGTGTGGACGTATATATATACATGTGTATGGGTGTGGGTTGGGCCATTTCTTTCGTCTGTTTCCTTGCGCTACCTCGCAAACGCGGGAGACAGCGACAAAGCAAAAAAAAAAAAAAAAAAATTATATATATATATATATATATATATATATATATATATATATATATATATATATATATATATATATATATATATATATATATATATATATATATATATTATCCCTGGGGATAGGAGATTAAGAATACTTCCCACATATTCCCTGCGTGTCGTAGAATGCGACTAAAAGGGGAGGGAGCGGGGGGCTGGAAATCCTCCCCTCTTGTTTCACTTTTTTTTTTTTTCCAAAAGAAGGAACAGAGGGGGCCAAGTGAGGATATTCCAAAAAATGCCTAGTCCTCTGTTCTTAACGCTACCTCGCTAATGCGGGAAATGGTGAATAGTTTAAATGAAAGAAAGAAAAAAAAAAAATATATATATATATATATATATATATATATATATATATATATATATATATATATATATATATATATATATATATAAATATATATATATATATATATATATATATATATATATATATATATATATATATATATAGGGAGCGGGGGGCCAGAAATCCTCCCCTCCTTGTATTTTTAACTTTCTAAAATGGGAAACAGAAGAAGGAGTCACGCGGGGAGTGCTCATCCTCCTCGAAGGCTCAGACTGGGGTGTCTAAATGTGTGTGGATGTAACCAAGATGTGAAAAAAGGAGAGATAGGTAGTATGTTTGAGGAAAGGAACCTGGATGTTTTGGCTCTGAGTAAAACTAAGCTCAAGGGTAAAGGGGAAGAGTGGTTTGGGAGTGTCTTGGGAGTAAAGTCAGGGGTTAGTGAGAGGACAAGAGCAAGGGAAGGAGTAGCAGTACTCCTAAACAGGAGTTGTGGGAGTATGTGATAGAGTGTAAGAAAGTAAATTCTCGATCAATGTGGGTAAAACTGAAAGTTGATGGAGAGAGATGGGTGATTATTGGTGCATATGCACCTGGGCATGAGAAGAAAGATCATGAGAGGTAAGTGTTTTGGGAGCAGCCGAATGAGTGTGCTAGTGGTTTTGATGCACGAGACCGGGTTATAGTGATTGGTGATTTGAATGCAAAGGTGAGTAATGTGGCAGTTGAGGGAATAATTGGTATACATGGGGTGTTCAGTGTTGTAAATGGAAATGGTGAGGAGCTTGTAGATTTATGTGCTGAAAAAGGACTGGTGATTGGGAATACCTGGTTAAAAAAGCGAGATATACATAAGTATACGTATGTAAGTAGGAGAGATGGGCAGAGAGCGTTATTGGATTCCGTGTTAATTGACAGGCGCGCGAAAGAGAGACTTTTGGATGTTAATGTGCTGAGAGGTGCAACTGGAGGGATGTCTGATCATTATCTTGTGGAGGCTAAGGTGAAAATTTGTATGGGTTTTCAGAAAAGAAGAGTGAATGTTGGGGTGAAGAGGGTGCTGAGAGTAAGTGAGCTTGGGAAGGAGACTTGTGTGAGGAATTACCACTAGAGACTGAATACAGAATGGAAAAAGATGAGAACAATAGAATTAAGGGGAGTGGGGGAGGAATGGGATGTATTTAGGGAATCAGTGATGGCTTGCGCAAAAGATGCTTGTGGCATGAGAAGAGTGGGAGGTGGGTTGATTAGAAAGGGTAGTGAGTGGTGGGATGAAGAAGTAAGATTATTAGTGAAAGAGAAGAGAGAGGCATTTGGACGATTTTTGCAGGGAAAAAATGCAATTGAGTGGGAGATGTATAAAAGAAAGAGGCAGGAGGTCAAGAGAAAGATGCAAGAGGTGAAAAAGAGTGCAAATGAGAGTTGGGGTTAGAGAGTATCATTAAATTTTAGGGAGAATAAAAAGATGTTCTGGAAGGAGGTAAACAAAGTGCGTAAGACAAGGGAGCAAATGGGAGCTTCAGTGAAGGGCACAAATGGGGAGGTGATAACAAGTAGTGGTGATGTGAGAAGGAGATGGAGTTAGTATTTTGAAGGTTTGTTGAATGTGTTTGATGATAGAGTGGCAGATATAGGGTGCTTTGGTCGAGGTGGCGTGCAAAGTGAGAGGGTTAGGGAAAATGATTTGGTAAAAAGAGATGAGGTAGTAAAAGCTTTGCGGAAGATGAAAGCCGGCAAGGCGGCAGGTTTGGATGGTATTGCAGTGGAATTTATTAGAAAAGGGGGTGACTGTATTGTTGATTGGTTGGTAAGGTTATTTAATGTATGTATGACTCATGGTGAGGTGCCTGAGGATTGGCGGAATGCGTGCATAGTGCCATTGTACAAAGGCAAAGGGGATAAGAGTGAGTGCTCAAATTACAGAGGTATAAGTTTGTTGAGTATTCCTGGTAAATTATATGGGAGGGTATTGATTGAGAGGGTGAAGGCATGTACAGAGCATCAGACTGGGGAAGAGCAGTGTGGTTTCAGAAGTGGTAGAGGATGTGTGGATCAGGTGTTTGCTTTGAAGAATGTATGTGAGAAATACTTAGAAAAGCAAATGGATTTGTATGTAGCATTTATGGATCTGGAGAAGGCATATGATAGAGTTGATAGAGATGCTCTGTGGAAGGTATTAAGAATATATGGTGTGGGAGGCAAGTTGTTAGAAGCAGTGAAAAGTTTTTATCGAGGATGTAAGGCATGTGTACGTGTAGGAAGAGAGGAAAGTGATTGGTTCTCAGTGAATGTAGGTTTGCGGCATGGGTGTGTGATGTCTCCATGGTTGTTTAATTTGTTTATGGATGGGGTTGTTAGGGAGGTGAATGTAAGAGTTTTGGAAAGAGGGGCAAGTATGAAGTCTGTTGGGGATGAGAGAGCTTGGGAAGTGAGTCAGTTGTTGTTCGCTGATGATACAGCGTTGGTGGCTGATTCATGTGAGAAACTGCAGAAGCTGGTGACTGAGTTTGGTAAAGTGTGTGAAAGAAGAAAGTTAAGAGTAAATGTGAATAAGAGCAAGGTTATTAGGTACAGTAGGGTTGAGGGTCAAGTCAATTGGGAGGTGAGTTTGAATGGAGAAAAACTGGAGGAAGTGAAGTGTTTTAGTGGATCTGGCAGCCGATGGAACCATGGAAGCGGAAGTGGATCATCGGTTGGGGGAGGGGGCGAAAATTCTGGGAGCCTTGAAGAATGTGTGGAAGTCGAGAACATTATCTCGGAAAGCAAAAATGGGTATGTTTGAAGGAATAGTGGTTCCAACAATGTTGTATGGTTGCGAGGCGTGGGCTATGGATAGTGGTGCGCAGGAGGATGGATGTGCTGGAAATGAGATGTTTGAGGACAATGTGTAGTGTGAGGTGGTTTTATCGAGTAAGTAGCGTAAGGGTAAGAGAGATGTGTGGAAATAAAAAGAGCGTGGTTGAGAGAGCAGAAGAGGGTGTTTTGAAATGGTTTGGGCACATGTAGAGAATGAGTGAGGAAAGATTGACCAAAAGGATATATGTGTCGGAGGTGGAGGGAACGAGGAGAAGAGGGAGACCAAATTGGAGGTGGAAAGATGGAGTGAAGAAGATTTTGTGTGATCGGGACCTGAACATGCAGGAGGGTGAAAGGAGGGAAAGGAATAGAGTGAATTGGAGCGATGTGGTATACCGGGGCTGACGTGCTGTCAGTGGATTGAATCAGGGCATGTGAAGCGTCTGGGGTAAACCATGGAAAGCTGTGTAGGTATGTAGATTTGCGTGTGTGGACGTATATATATACATGTGTATGGGTGTGGGTTGGGCCATTTCTTTCGTCTGTTTCCTTGCGCTACCTCGCAAACGCGGGAGACAGCGACAAAGCAAAAAAAAAAAAAAAAAAAATTATATATATATATATATATATATATATATATATATATATATATACATATATATTATCCCTGGGGATAGGAGATTAAGAATACTTCCCACATATTCCCTGCGTGTCGTAGAATGCGACTAAAAGGGGAGGGAGCGGGGGGCTGGAAATCCTCCCCTCTTGTTTCACTTTTTTTTTTTTCCAAAAGAAGGAACAGAGGGGGCCAAGTGAGGATATTCCAAAAAATGCCTAGTCCTCTGTTCTTAACGCTACCTCGCTAATGCGGGAAATGGTGAATAGTTTAAATGAAAGAAAGAAAAAAAAAATATATATATATATATATATATATATATATATATATATATATATATATATATATATATATATATATATATAAATATATATATATATATATATATATATATATATATATAGGGAGCGGGGGGCCAGAAATCCTCCCCTCCTTGTATTTTTAACTTTCTAAAATGGGAAACAGAAGAAGGAGTCACGCGGGGAGTGCTCATCCTCCTCGAAGGCTCAGACTGGGGTGTCTAAATGTGTGTGGATGTAACCAAGATGTGAAAAAAGGAGAGATAGGTAGTATGTTTGAGGAAAGGAACCTGGATGTTTTGGCTCTGAGTAAAACTAAGCTCAAGGGTAAAGGGGAAGAGTGGTTTGGGAGTGTCTTGGGAGTAAAGTCAGGGGTTAGTGAGAGGACAAGAGCAAGGGAAGGAGTAGCAGTACTCCTAAACAGGAGTTGTGGGAGTATGTGATAGAATGTAAGCAAGTAAATTCTCGATCAATGTGGGTAAAACTGAAAGTTGGTGGAGAGAGATGGGTGATTATTGGTGCATATGCACCTGGGCATGAGAAGAAAGATCATGAGAGGCAAGTGTTTTGGGAGCAGCCGAATGAGTGTGCTAGTGGTTTTGATGCACGAGAAAGGGTTATAGTGATTGGTGATTTGAATGCAAAGGTGAGTAATGTGGCAGTTGAGGGAATAATTGGTATACATGGGGTGTTCAGTGTTGTAAATGGAAATGGTGAGGAGCTTGTAGATTTATATGCTGAAAAAGGACTGGTGATTGGGAATACCTGGTTTAAAAAGCGAGATATACATAAGTATACGTATGTAAGTAGGAGAGATGGGCAGAGAGCGTTATTGGATTCCGTGTTAATTGACAGGCGCGCGAAAGAGAGACTTTTGGATGTTAATGTGCTGAGAGGTGCAACTGGAGGGATGTCTGATCATTATCTTGTGGAGGCTAAGGTGAAAATTTGTATGGGTTTTCAGAAAAGAAGAGTGAATGTTGGGGTGAAGAGGGTGCTGAGACTAAGTGAGCTTGGGAAGGAGACTTGTGTGAGGAATTACCACTAGAGACTGAATACAGAATGGAAAAAGATGAGAACAATAGAATTAAGGGGAGTGGGGGAGGAATGGGATGTATTTAGGGAATCAGTGATGGCTTGCGCAAAAGATGCTTGTGGCATGAGAAGAGTGGGAGGTGGGTTGATTAGAAAGGGTAGTGAGTGGTGGGATGAAGAAGTAAGATTATTAGTGAAAGAGAAGAGAGAGGCATTTGGACGATTTTTGCAGGGAAAAAATGCAATTGAGTGGGAGATGTATAAAAGAAAGAGGCAGGAGGTCAAGAGAAAGATGCAAGAGGTGAAAAAGAGTGCAAATGAGAGTTGGGGTTAGAGAGTATCATTAAATTTTAGGGAGAATAAAAAGATGTTCTGGAAGGAGGTAAACAAAGTGCGTAAGACAAGGGAGCAAATGGGAGCTTCAGTGAAGGGCACAAATGGGGAGGTGATAACAAGTAGTGGTGATGTGAGAAGGAGATGGAGTTAGTATTTTGAAGGTTTGTTGAATGTGTTTGATGATAGAGTGGCAGATATAGGGTGCTTTGGTCGAGGTGGCGTGCAAAGTGAGAGGGTTAGGGAAAATGATTTGGTAAAAAGAGATGAGGTAGTAAAAGCTTTGCGGAAGATGAAAGCCGGCAAGGCGGCAGGTTTGGATGGTATTGCAGTGGAATTTATTAGAAAAGGGGGTGACTGTATTGTTGATTGGTTGGTAAGGTTATTTAATGTATGTATGACTCATGGTGAGGTGCCTGAGGATTGGCGGAATGCGTGCATAGTGCCATTGTACAAAGGCAAAGGGGATAAGAGTGAGTGCTCAAATTACACAGGTATAAGTTTGTTGAGTATTCGTGGTAAATTATATGGGAGGATATTGATTGAGAGGGTGAAGACATGTACAGAGCATCAGATTGAGGAAGAGGAGTGTGGTTTCAGAAGTGGTAGAGGATGTGTGGGTCAGGTGTTTGCTTTGAAGAATGTATGTGAGAAATACTTAGAAAAGCAAATGGATTTGTATGTAGCATTTATGGATCTGGAGAAGGCATATGATAGAGTTGATAGAGACGCTCTTTGGAAGGTATTAAGAATATATGGTGTGGGAGGCAAGTTGTTAGAAGCAGTGAAAAGTTTTTATCGAGGATGTAAGGCATGTGTACGTTTAGGAAGAGAGGAAAGTGATTGGTTCTCAGTGAATGTAGGTTTGCGGCAGGGGTGTGTGATGTCTCCATGGCTGTTTAATTTGATTATGGATGGGGTGGTTAGGGAGGTGAATGCAAGAGTTTTGGAAAGAGTGGCAAGTATGAAGTCTGTTGTGAATGAGAAAGCTTGGGAAGTGAGTCAGTTGTTGTTCGCTGATGATATAGCGCTGGTGGTTGATTCATATGAGAAATTGCAGAAGCTGGTGACTGAGTTTGGTAAAGTGTGTGAAAGAAGAAAGTTAAGAGTAAATGTGAATAAGAGCAAGGTTATTATGTACAGTAGTGTTGAGAGTCAAGTCAATTGGGAGGTAAGTTTGAATGGAGAAAAACTGGAGGAAGTAAAGTGTTTTAGATATCTGGGAGTGGATTTGGCAGCGGATGGAACCATGGAAGCGGAAGTGAATCATAGGGTGGGGGAGGGGGCGAAAATTTTGGGAGCTTGCAGAATGTGTGGAAGTCGAGAACATTATCTCGGAAAGCAAAAATGGGTATGTTTGAAGGAATAGTGGTTCCAACAATGTTATATGGTTGCGAGGCGTGGGCTATGGATAGAGTTGTGCGGAGGAGGGTGGATGTGCTGGAAATGAGATGTTTGAGGACAATATGTGGTGTGAGGTGGTTTGATCGAGTAAGTAATGTAAGGGTAAGAGAGATGTGTGGAAATAAAAAGAATTTGGTTGAGAGAGCAGAAGAGGGTGTTTTGAAATGGTTTAGTCACATGGAGAGAATGAGTGAGGACAAATTGACCAAGAGGATTTATGTGTCAAAGGTGGAGGGAACGAGAAGAAGTGGGAGACCAAATTGGAGGTGGAAAGATGGAGTGAAAAAGATTTTGAGTGATCGAGTCCTGAACATGCAGGAGGGTAAAAGGCGTGCAAGGAATAGAGTGAGTTGGGACGATGTGGTATACCGGGGTCGACGTGCTTTCTATGGATTGAACCAGGGCATTGACGCGTCTGGGGTAAACCATGGAAAGTTGTGTGGGGCCTGGATGTGGAAAGGGAGGTGTGGCTTCGGTGCATTATTGCATGACAGCTAGAGACTGTGAACGAATGTGGCCTTTGTTGTCTTTTCCTAGTGCTACCTCGCACACATGAGGGGGGAGGGAGTTGTTATTTCATGTGTGGCGAGGTGGCGATGGGAATGAATAAAGGCAGACAGTACGAATTATGTACATGTGTATATATGTATATGTCTGTGCGTGTATATATATGTATACGTTGAGACGTATAGGTATGTATATTTGCGTGTGTGGATCCTTGCTTGGCAGGCAGTAGTTGATATGCGATAAGAAAAGAGGATTGAACCTTAGAGGGAATATCCTCACTTGTCCCCCTTTTCTGTTCCTTTTTTTCAAGTAAAAAAAAAAAGAATAAAAGGGAATGGAGGATTTCCAGCCCGCCGTTCCCTCCCCTTTTAGTCGCCTTGTACGACACGCAGAGAGTTCATGGGAAGTATTCTTTCTCCCCTATCCCCAGGGATAATATATATATGTTCACCACTGATCGGATTCGAACCCGAGGCTGGGCGTCCGGATACCTTGGCCACGCAGATGTTAAAAGACACATACACTTGACTTCTAGTGTTTTTGTCTGTATCCCAACCTCATCTCGGTGGGGGTAGCATTGCTGAGGGATGGTTAAACGAAGGCGTCAGGCGATGTAGAGGAAGGTGCTAGAGTAGAAAAACTGGGCAAATGAGGGTTGGGGTGAGTGAGCACCAATCACACTTTTGAGAGAATAAAACGATATCTTGGAAGGAGATAGATAGTGTGCACCTTTATTCACCGTGCCTATATACAGTGGCACTATAGATGCATTCCACCAATCTTCAGGCATCTCATCATGATACATTGACAATCCCACCCAACTAATCAACAACACAGTCATCCCCTTTCTGAATAAATTTAAGTGCAGTGCCATACACTCCAGCCGCCTAGCTACATTTCATCCTATGGAAGGCTTTCACCACCTCTTGATGCTGTTTGCACCAGGGGATAGAGAAAAAATGCAGGAAATAAAGTTTTATTTAGATATCTGGGAGTGGACGTAGGGGTAAATGGAACCATGGAAGCGGAAGTGAGTCATAGCGTTGGGTAGGGAGCGAAAGTTCTGGGAGAGATGAAGAAAGTTATCTTGGTGAACAAAAATGGCTATATTTAAAGAAATAGTAGTTCCATCAACATTATATGGGTGCAAGGCACGGGATATCATAGATTGGGCTGTACGTAGGAGGGTGGATGTGTTGGGAATGAAATGTTTGGGGACAATATGAGGTGTGAGGTGGTTTGATCGAGTAAATAATGAAGTGGTAAGTAAGGAGTGCGGCAATAAGAAGAGTCAGGTTGACAGAGCAGAGGAGGGTGTGCTGATATGGTTTAGACATATGTAGAGACTGAGTGAGGAAAGACTGACAAAGAGGATATATATATTTCAGGAGTGGAGGGAACAAGAAGTGGAAGACCAAATTGGAGATGGAAGGATAGGGTAAAAAAGATTTTGAGCGATCTGAGCCTGAACATGCAGGAGCGTGAAAGACGTGAGGGGGTAGAATGAATTGGATCTACGTGGTATACTGGTGTCGACATGCTGTCAGTAGACTGAACCAGAGCATTTGCAGCAGCAGACGTAAACCATGGAAAGTCTTCTGGGGTTTGGTTATGGATGGGGATCCGTAGTTTCTGTGTATTACACATGACAGCTAGAAAATGCATGTGAGCATATGTGGCCTATCCTCCTCTATTTCTGGCGCTACCTCGCTAACGCGGAAAACAGCAATCAAATATGACAAAAAATATATGAACGTATATGTGTGTGTGTGTGTGTGTGTGTGTGTGTGTGTGTGTGTGTGTGTGTGTGTGTGTGTGTGTGTGTGTGTGTGTGTGTGTGTGTGTGTGTGTTTTAGTCATCTACTTATTCATCTCCTCATTAAATCTTCTATTCATACACTGAAGGACGTTCCTCTATTGTCCTCACATCAGTGACTCACATAGATGTAGATACCCTCCTTAGCGTCTCCTCCTTCTCTCGTCAAATATCTCCACTATGATGCTCTAATGAGGGATTCTCTTCCCCTGTAACTCTAATTAGTTCGTAACACCATCTACGCCAACCATTACCGTATTTATAACGCTACAATTGCACCCTCACCCTCTGGCTGATGCTGGGGTTCCCGACCGGGGGTGTCGAGGCGTCTGCGCGGTAGCCAAGGTGAGTCATGGGCCAGATCCGGAGAAACAGCGCTGGGGTGGGTAGTATGTGGCGAGGGTGAGTCTGGTGGTATTCCCCAAGTGAGACACGAAGAGGTGGAAGGGAGTCACCCGACACTCTTTACTCCTAACATCGCCTCTGTCGATGTGATGCCGAATTTTTTTTTCTTTTATCAAAACTGCTTTTTCTTCTGTACACAGGCACGAGAGCCATGAGTTCTCATGCATGCACCTCACCATCAAGCGTGATTCAATTTCTCAGTGATGGAGACATACGAGTAACTGTACCTTCCACAGGCATACAAATGTAGCAATGACATACCTAATTAGAAGGACATGTTACGCCATCTCATAACGTTCGCCTGTGGCAGTAATATACATTCTACAATCCTTTAATCAAATTCATAATGACATTGTGTTGTTTAATCATAAATCAAGATATTTCACCATTTAGTAATGCATAGACACATAGGTTACTTTTGTTTTCCCAACTCTCACAGGAAGTCTTCAAGGAATAACAGTATCATACCGATCTTCTGAGACCAAAGTAACACAGTAATCCTAAGCACCACGGGCAGAGAGAACTAGAAGCCATATAGAGTCATGTACCACATATGTCAGAAGCCATAGACAGCTGGCAGGTATGGGAAGTTCGATGCTGTTGTGAAATGGTATTGTTATAGACGTAGCAACAACAGAACTGAAGTTACCTAAGTCAGGTATACATTAACAGATGATCATAATAAAACTCAGGTAACGTTTGAACAAGATCTAAACAATCGTCCTCCTAGATCAAGTTTAGTTTTTTTCCTTCCAAACACTTACATCTGGAGCTACACTCCTCAGGCATGTAAGAGTGAGATCCTCTCCTCTATGTTCCAGACACCATTTGCATGAAAGCAATGCAATCATAAAGTCCCTGCAGTCATATGAACCCAGCTGCCATTGTCCAGTCAGCACAACAAGCCCCGACAGTCAGAGAGTCTCAGCCGCCATGAAGTCCTTACAGGATAAAAATCAAGAACCATAAGTCTCTCTCAGCCACAGAATCCAATGGCCATGCACGCAAGAAAGACGCTGGAGACAGAGCTTCGCCAGCTTTTCAGTCTGGTGGACAACATAATGTTGTATCCATGAGACCTCGGTGGCTACGAACAAGGAGGCAGACACAGATCCTCAGCATCCAGACAAACCCGTCATGCACAGATGTTTGGCAGCCTTACCGTCAACCACAGACCTGCAGCTGCCATAAAATCTTAGGAACAATCGCAAGATATACCTCTATCAGCTCAGTGTAAACGGTTGCGAAAGGATTATTCATCTTTGAAGGAGCTCGGGTGAGTCTAAAGGTATACTAAATTGTAGATATAGGCTTAAATTGGGTAGGCTCCCGGGTCTAGGGTAAAACTTGACACAGATGCCTCACACATCACAGCCGAAATTACTTTTCTTTTCATATTTCTTTTCTTTTCACATTTCAAAGGCAGGAAAGAACTGATTAAATTTTGAACAACTTTAAAGGGAGGGGAGCGAGGGAGGGAAGGGAGTGCGTGGGGAAGTACGAATAAAGGGGAAAGACATACAGAGGAGAGGGACTAAGGGGCTGAGGATGGATGGCTTAGATACTGTGGATGATAAATGGGTGACAGTATGGATTGTGAGTCGGTGGGCAGATGGATGATGATGAAAGTGGTGAGTGTTGGCTAGGTGGAAAGTCAGAGTGAGTAAGAGGAGGGCGAAGGGCAGAGGAATGAATGAGGGTAAGAGAAGGATGATGTGAAAGGCAGAATGTGGGATAATACATGTAGATGAAAGAATGAAAGAAAAGAGCAGCAACTTTAAGGAGCATTGTGAAGAGAGAGGCAGGGAATGCAGGATGGGAGGTGAGCGTTAGGGGGTAAAAGGGCGAGCGAGGGGTAAGTGAGAGAGTGTGGTGTAAGCGGCAGAGTGAAGGGTAAGAGGAAAAGCGAGGGATGAGTGGGAGAGTATATGATAAAAGTAAGGACGAAAGTGATGGTTAACCTCTATAGAATGACGGTAAGACCCTGAAACACGATGTTACAACCCTTGAGCACGAAGGCTGGACTTAGGTATGACCAAATCATACGTCATGCCATCATATCTAAGGGTCGTATCGTCGTGCTCAGTCCTCACTGGTCGAATTGTTGTGCATAAGGGTCGAAACGTTGTGCTCATGATGCTACAGGGTAAGTTAAGAAGACAGTGATGCAAAGAACATGAGAGGAAGGAAATGAGTAGAGTGATAGGTATGGAGTGGAATGAGAGGAAATTTGTCAGGGATAATGAGTAGGAAATATGAGAGATAGAGGGTAGTGTGTGTGTGTGTGTGTGTGTGTGTGTGTCATGGAGAGAGAGCATGGTCTTACACCTGTGTTGCCTCTTCTGTTAACCTTGTAGACATGCACCATAACTTTTCTGTACACACACACACACACACACACACACACACACACACACACACACACACACACACACACACACACACACACACAAACATACACACACACACACACACACACGCACATACACACACACACACACACACACATACACACACACACACACACACACACACACACACACACACGCCAATCTAAGCTAGGTACTGATCCATAACCAGCCTCGAGGGAAGGATACACACCGAGGATGGGTGTGGACTGACTACCGTGCCCAAGACTCGAACCCATTATGGACATTAACGTTAACCACTTCACCATGGAAGCCCATATAGGTGTACTTATATCCGTGATTACCTATTTGTACCGTATCGAGAGATTTACACCCGTGAGGCCCCATATAATGAAGGTTCTCTACTATCATACAACTCAAAGTTGTGTATACTTTCTGCATTACCCATGTCCTCAGTCATTCTATTCCAGTCATCCACCGCTCTTCTACTATAAGATACATATTTATATTCTTTTTAACAAATATCTTGCTTAATCTCATGTTATTCCTATCTCTACATCTCTCGGATAACTGATCACTGTTCATTATAACAATCTGTTTCAGAAACTAGAGGGTCGCCTGATCAGGTCACCCCCTCACTCTTCTCTCTTCTAAGGTGGAAATTCAGTCTTTAACCTTTTCCCTGCAATTTAACTCTTTTCATTCTGGCATCATATTAGTTGCCTTTATGTGAACTTTCTCTATTAGCTCCATGCGCTTCTTTAGGTGCAGTGGTCAAATTTGAGTAGCATTTTTCTGTTCTGGTCTTATAGATGATATGAACAGCTTGTGAATCATTTCCTTAACCATATACTAGAAAGCTATCCTAATGTTTGCTAGACTACATTCTATCTTCTTTACAATTCTCCTAATGTAAAACTTTGGCGACAGGTTAGTTCAGATGTTGACTCTCAAGTCATTCTCACACACAAAATCCTGGAACTTATTAACTTCTAGATAATAGTCATAGTGAGTCCTTCTTTCATGGTGTCCCATCCTCATTACTCTACATTTGCTAGGGGTGAATTTTGTCAACCATTCGTCAGACCAATTTTGGAGTCTATCTAGGTCCCCTTGTAAGCTGAGGCAATTCTGGCTTTTCAATCATGACTTTTGAATCATCTGCAAACATATAGAGGTAGGAGCCTACCTTCAGGCAAGTCATTCCCAAATATTAAGAATATTAATGGTCCTAAACCAGTACTCTGGGACACTTAACCGAGACCTCTCCTCACTGGGGCAAGGTTCCTCTGACATGTGTCCTGTTTCCTTCCACTAAGATAATCTTCTATCAATTGTAGGAGGCTCCCCATTATTCCTTCCCGGTATTCCAGGTCAAAAATCAGCCTCTCATACGATACTGCGTCAAATGATTTGTGGGAGTTATGTAACAATCCACCGAGACTTCCCTATGGTTCAAGACAGAGCTCATTCTCTCATGATAACGAACCTCTCATAAGAAGTTCGTGACACATGCCTTCCTTTCCCTAACCCGTGTCGCTTCTCACTTCAGTAATTTTCATCTGTAGAATGTCATCAGTATGCTTTTAGAATAACGTTCCTAGTATCTTATAGATCGCAATCGTCAAGGAGACTGCTATGTAGGTCTGAAGGTCTGTTGTTCGATTCCTATAGATAGGTATGAAGGTTGCTCCTTTCCACTCGCTTGGCACTTTACCTCTCTTAATCTTAATGATTATTAATATCAAGACACCTGAATTTTTAAGACTATACAATTTTCGCTTCTGCCATATGAAAGAGTATATAGTGTATGTAATGAAGCTTATGTAATGAAACAATCTTTGTAACAATTCATATAATGACCACCAGCCCACTGGATGTCTGACGAACGAACACCCTCTGACCTCTGTCATCGTTTTGCGCTAACCGCTCCTGTGATGACACGGGGTTCACAGTAAACTACCCGGTGATAACAGTACCAATCACTGAAATCCAGCGATATTTTGAAGAATATTCCAGTAGTTCTCCTCTGTGTATCTGCTCGTATCTTCATCAGATTTGGTAAAGTTTCACGGGGTTTTAGAGGCATGTATGGGTCGAGACCTATCAGTATTCTGTTAATGTCTTTTCTTGATATTTCAGTGCTTTCTAAAGCTTCCTCTTCATCATCCTATCTCACTACTGCGAAAATTTTTTTTAACATGTTATCAAGTTCGTCTTATATTCTTAAATCATCCTCAAGTACTTTTCCCTCTGAACTCCTCTATATAGTTAGCTGGCCTTCAACTGACACTATATTTCTGACGAATTCATTGGAAAAATTTTGATTATCCCTTGCCTTATCCACAATATTCTTCGCAAGATTTTACTTTTCTTCTGTTGTTACTCTACTATACTCATATCTAGCTGGCTGGAGTTCCACATGTATCCATTGCACATCATTTCTTAACATTCTTGATTAAACCATTTTTACGTCTCTCTCAACCTTCCCTCTGCGTATGAAATTAGACATAAACTCCTTCATTGTAAATTCCACAGAACCATTCACCATGATAACACTGTCTCTGGCTACTGAACTCCACTTAACAAT
>NC_092243.1:17682195-17687195 GCF_036320965.1 Panulirus ornatus | reverse complement strand
AAGCAAATAAATGATTACTGGCACAGGAGACACTACCTAAAAGGGAGATCATATTGATTCAGAAGAAGGTCATATGAAACGAATGTGAGTGTTATCTCCGTTTTACACATAAGGAAATACTGGATGTATTGTACGTATTCTGAATACCAGAGGACATATGCCGCTGTACCGCACTGAAAGACGCTAAAAATGCTGAATCATCAGGCAGAGCATCCTGCGATAGAGAGAAAATTACCCTTGTTGAAAGGAGCAAAAGACGCGCATCAGAGGAGCTTACCCAAAATAGGTCAGGGTCACCAGTGGTGTACTATATACATAAGTCCTGAGACTAATGCAGTTCTTAGCCCATGTGAATGACTGATCAGATTCATACTTAGATATGTTTGCGGATAATGCCACGGTCATGGGGGAAGTAAAGAGTGAGGAGGATTGCATCTACTTGCAAGGTGATTTACGCAAATTCCAAGGTTGGTCTGATATTAGGTTCATGTAATTCAAACCATGTAAATGCAAAGTTATAAGGATAGGACACAGTGACAGAAGGCTTTGATGTGATTCTGTTTGTTAGGTATTTGGGTCTCGACATTGGACTCAACCTGTCTCCAGAACTCCTAAGGAAAACTGTAAAGGAAACAAAATATCCACTGGCAAACATTAGAATCCTAAGCACACGGATAAGGAAATTTTCTGTCATCTGTTCACATTACTCATTAGGACAAAACTACAGTATAGATTTTATCATACATGTAAAGAAGCACAAAGAACTAATAAAGATTGTGCTGGGGAGCGTAACAAAGACGATATCAGGTTTTCCAAAATCTAGGCTTAAAAGAAGGCTAAAGATGATACATTTGTCTTCCACGGAAGAACGAAGAGTAAAGGGCGACCTGATGATGGCCTTTACAGTTTGATGATGTTACAGTGAGCATGTTGTCGAAAGATGAAATAATAGAACCAGTTGCTAAAACATGAAATTAAGCAAAAAAAGTGTTAGAAAAGATGGAAGAAAATGCTTTTATAGATAAGATTATTTGATCAACTGAGTTAACTAAGTAATTCTGTATGGTGACGGCATACAAAAGTCGAAAATGAGGTTTGATGAAACAAGAAGAATTAAAGTGCAAGTGACGTCAAGAGTGATGTGTGTAAGAACCAAAGATCGTGAAAGGTGGTTGAGTGTCACTGCCAAGACACCTGGCAGCAAGAGGAGTGAGGAAGAGGGAATAGTCCTCTAGGAGGGATTCAGTGAGTGCTTGGGAAATTTTGATGCAAGGGATAGAGTCATCGAGGCGGGTAATTTGAATGAATGGGTGGGTGATGTGATAATTGAGGGTACAACTGGGGGACACTGGGGCTTCCGCTGTAAGTGAAAGTAGGTCTGTCTTTTTTCTTTTGCTGAAAATATGATGATAATAGGAATACTTGGTTTAAAAAAGAAAAGGTGGATGGAAAAGTACACATGGATGAGTACGGTTAGGGGACAACGGACATCACTGGATTACGTACTAATTGGCAGGCGAGCAACGGAATGGACATTGGATGTGAACGCCCTGAGGGTGAGGAAGGCAGCAGAGGGGAAGTCTGATCATTTTCTCTGGTGGAAGCGAATGTGAAAGCTTGTAGTGACTTCATCATAAATGAAAATTACATATATGGGGAGAAAGTGGTGAGAGTGAATGGGTTTGGAAAGGTAGTATACAGAGATACCTAGAGAGACTGAGTTAAGAGCGTCATTAGGTGAGAGTAAATGAAACGAGGGAAGTGGACAAGGGGGAGAAGTTATATAGGAAAGCATTGCTTACATGTGTGATATATTAAAGGAGGGATTTAGGCGTATGTGGATAGGCACTGAGTGGTGGTATGAGGAAGTTACTATCAAAATAGAAGTGTTGTATGGATTGTATCTACAAGGAAGGAGTGCGAGTAATGGTGTGTTATACACGAAAAAGAGGAACTTAAGAACCTGAAAACCAGGCCAATGAAAGAAGGGGATCGGGAGGATCAGAAAACTTCAGAAAGAATAAGAAAAAATATGGGATCATTAATGAAGGGGGCTGGTGGGGACGTGGTAACAGGCAAAATAGAAATGCGTATTCTAAGTAATGATAAGTTAGAGGATAGGTTGACGGTACTGAGTGTTTGGGACGATGTGGTCCAGGTGAATGGCCTCGTGAAAAAAGTGGAACTGCTTTAAGCCTGTGTATGATGAGATATGAAAAGCAGTCAGAGTAGATAGGATTGCAGTTTGTCAAGAAAGTGGATGACAGTGTTACTGAGTGGTTCGTCAGATTTTTTAGCGTATGTTTGGCTTAAAGGTAAGGTGTCTAAGAACCTGAATCAGAATGCCTGTACACTGCAAATGTAAAAGTATGAGGAACAAAAGTGGATGTTCAATTTACATAGGTAAAAGTCTGTTGGCGATACCAGGCAACTTGTATATGAGACTTACATTTCTGAGCGCTGTGGCATGCACAGAGCAGCAGACTGGGTAGGAGCAATGTGGTTTAGGGAGTGATAGATGATATGTGTGGCAGGTATTTGTTCTGAAAGAAAAAAATGTGAGAAATACTTAGAGAAGAAAAGGGATTTCGAAGTGGCATTTGTGGATCTGGAGATAACATTTGATAGGTTTGAAAGATGGCTTGTGGAGGGTGCTAAGAATAGACAGTGCGAGGGGAAAGATATTGTGTTAGATGCAGTGAGGGGTATTTACTGGGGGAGTAAAGCATGTATGTGAGTAGGGAGGGAGGAGGATGAATAGTTTCAGATGAAGGTGAATCTTAGTTTAAGGGTGGGTGACTTCACCATGGCTGCTTAATCTGTATGTGGGTGGTATGGCGAGGGAAATAAATGTATCGGCTTTGGAGAAATGGATGGGTCTGCAACTTTCTTGGGTTAAGTGAAGAACTAACCAGCAGTTGTACTGAAGGCATACAAATAGAAATACTCTCAAACGACCATGAACAACCCAAAAAGACTCATCATAGTCTTCGGACATGATTACAGCTAAGGCCCCGCTATTCTTCCTCACAAAGAAAACATCGAGATTGTTAAACGACTCAGAGGCAAAGAGGCAGCCACAGCAGACAAGATTGGCAGTGATTATCCACCAAGGAGACTCACAGTCCCTGATGCCTTCCATTAAATTAGGGTGGTTATCTATACTATAGTCCTCTGAGACGGAAATCATGTAGTGAACTTCTGTATATCCACACAACCCTGTTGTGGCATATGTGCAGGGAGACATTCAACTCAAACATGCAATGAAAAACATGAAAATGGGGAGACCGTTGTATGCAGCCTGGCCTCAGGGAATGACATCTAGGCAGTCCTAAGCGACCAGATGAGCAACTACAGCAAACGCCCTCGCCTCCCACCACGTCTGTCATGGGCCTCTCTCCCGCAGGTCATTGCTTGCAAGATATGTTGACACCTGATAAGCCATGGAATACGGTAGTCTCTCCGCAGCAGCATAAACCACTCTTCATACCTAGTGAACAAATTGTGGACGACAATGATCTAGGAAATAATAAAGAGATTATCTAAATGCAAAGAAATACGAAAGCCAACAGCAGAATTGAAAAGAAAAATACCCAAAGCTATCAATGTTCAACAAAAATCTACTGAAATGTTTAGTGAGAAAGTGTATATCTTGAATAAGGTTAATACTCACCAATAAGTAATAGAAACACCTGTACATGGTAAATATGCATGAATCTATCGATGCGCAATGTGAGAAATTCCGGTTGCTAAATGAAAAGGTTGACGTAAATCAACTGGTTATTGGAGTACCTAAAATAGTGACGGTAGGAATGCTAGTGTGTTCAAATGTATTTGTGTTGTCTGTGAAAAATCACATGAGCTAAGTGATCAAGTTACTCAGCAGCAAAAGCATATAATCCTCCTAAGAATATGAAAAAACAATGTATTACTATCAGGAGAAAATCTGAACTGTGTTGCTTTACACAGCGATGATGATAAGAGGAGGAATGACGCAGAAGTTAAAAATTTACTAAAGAAAACAGTTCCCAAATACCTCGCTGCTGAAGGAATGAGAAGCCTATTGAGTTATTCTGGTTATTGGCAATGTAAGGAACTTTGTAATGTATCTGTTTAAGGAAATGCATAAAAGACTTGACATGATAAGGGAAATCAAAGCAAATTTGAAAGAAAATTGTTACAGGAATACTACTCAGCATTGCACTAACATCACAATACTCAGTTGGAATATTGCTTCTATGAGAGAGAGAGAAAAAAATATTCTGACCACCACAAGGTCGTTACTGAGGACACTGATGTTATAAGTTGCTTCCTGGTAAACCCTCACGTAAATTACCCAACTACAAATCCTTTAGCCATAGAGCTAGCATAGCCAGTCTAATGAGTGTAAAAGAAACACAAAATCATGTACCAATACCTTCCCAAAACCCCGACGGATTCTAACACCAAGGTATCAAGGTACACATCGGCAATTCTACACTCAGCGTACTAAAGGCCTGTGCATCTGCAAGTTTACCCAACCACAGAAATTTACCTAATTTTCCTCATACTGAACCTATTATGCTAATTGGAGACTTTAACAGCCGACACAAAATTATGGGTGACATCTTCACTATCACTAATGGCAGAAGTATAATTTCACTCACAGTTGCATATGATGATGTGCAAATCATCAGTAAGAATAAGCCGATACACACAGGTGTATAGGCTATAACTTGTCATACACAACTCACAGTTCTGACATTGTTCAATTTTGTCTTACCATTCACCTATTATAGTTACAACACAAAGTAGCTTTTATCAACCTACGTGGTGTCAAACTGAAAAGAAAAAGATTAATGTTGAATCAAGAACATCAGATATTCTTATAGACTGTATCTCTGACTGGAACAAAGAATAGTTTACCAACAAATGTACAGACTTTTGATGTTATCTTTGAGACTACTATTTACAGCTTTTTTAAAGAGCGAGTTAACTTCAGAGAGTAGAGGGAGTTGACC
>NC_092243.1:17674695-17677195 GCF_036320965.1 Panulirus ornatus | reverse complement strand
CTCTTGCCTTACGCACTTTATTTACCTCCTTCCAAAACATCTTTTTATTCTCCCTAAAATGTAAGGATACTCTCTCACCCCAACTCTCATTTGCCCTCTTTCGTACCTTTTGCTTCTTTCTCTTAACCTCCTGCCTCTTTCTTTTATACATCTTCCAGTTATTTGCACTATTTCCCTGAAGAGCCGTCCAAATGTCTCTCTCTTCTCTTTCACTAATAATCTTATTTCTTCATCCCACCACTCACTACCCTTTCTAATCTGCCCACCTCCCACGCTTCTCATGCTATAATCATCTTTTGCGCAAGCCATTACTGCTTCCCTATATACATCCCATTCCTTCCCTCCCCCATTCCCCTTACGTCCTTTAATCTCACCCTTTTCCATTCTGCACTCAATCTCTCCTGTTACTTCCTCACACAAGTCTCCTTCCCAAGTTCACTTACTCTCACCACTCTCCTCACCCCAACATTCTCTCTTCTTTTCTGAAAACCTCTACAAATCTTCACCTTCACCTCCTTATTATTATTATTATTATTATTATTATTGTTATTATTATTATTATTATTATTATTATTATTATCATTATTATTTTTTTTTTTTTTTTTTTTTTTGCTTTGTCGCTGTATCCCGCGTTTGCGAGGTAGCGCAAGGAAACAGACGAAAGAAATGGCCCAACCCACCCCCATACACATGTATATACATACGTCCACACACGCAAATATACATACCTACACAGCTTTCCATGGTTTACCCCAGACGCTTCACATGCCTTGACTCAATCCACTAACAGCACGTCAACCCCGGTATACCACATCGCTCCAATTCACTCTATTCCTTGCCCTCCTTTCACCCTCCTGCATGTTCAGGCCCCGATCACACAAAATCTTTTTCACTCCATCTTTCCACCTCCAATTTGGTCTCCCTCTTCTCCTCGTTCCCTCCACCTCCGACACATATATCCTCTTGGTCAATCTTTCCTCACTCATTCTCTCCATGTGCCCGAACCATTTTAAAACACCCTCTTCTGCTCTCTCAACCAAGCTCTTTTTATTTCCACACATCTCTCTTACCCTTACGTTACTTACTCGATCAAACCACCTCACACCACACATTGTCCTCAAACATCTCATTTCCAGCACATCCATCCTCCTGCGCACAACTCTATCCATAGCCCACGCCTCGCAACCATACAACATTGTTGGAACCACTATTCCTTCAAACATACCCATTTTTGCTTTCCGAGATAATGTTCTCGACTTCCACACATTCTTCAAGGCTCCCAGAATTTTCGCCCCCTCCCCTACCCTATGATCCACTTCCGCTTCCATGGTTCCATCCGCTGCCAGATCCACTCCCAGATATCTAAAACACTTCACTTCCTCCAGTTTTTCTCCATTCAAACTCACCTCCCAATTGACTTGACCCTCAACCCTACTGTACCTAATAACCTTGCTCTTATTCACATTTACTCTTAACTTTCCTCTTTCACACACTTTACCAAACTCAGTCACCAGCTTCTGCAGTTTCTCACATGAATCAGCCACCAGCGCTGTATCATCAGCGAACAACAACTGGATCACTTCCCAAGCTCTCTCATCCCCAACAGACTTCATACTTGCCCCTCTTTCCAAAACTCTTGCATTCACCTCCCTAACCACCCCATCCATAAATAAATTAAACAACCATGGAGACAACACACACCCCTGCCGCAAACCTACATTCACTGAGAACCAATCACTTTCCTCTCTTCCTACACGTACACATGCCTTACATCCTCGATAAAAACTTTTCACTGCTTTTAACAACTTGCCTCCCACACCATATATTCTTAATATCTTCCACAGAGCATCTCTATCAACTCTATCATATGCCTTCTCCAGATCCATAAATGCTACATACAAATCCATTTGCTTTTCTAAGTATTTCTCACATACATTCTTCAAAGCAAACACCTGATCCACACATCCTCTACCACTTCTGAAACCACACTGCTCTTCCCCAATCTGATGCTCTGTACATGCCTTCACCCTCTCAATCAATATCCTCCCATATAATTTACCAGGAATACTCAACAAACTTATACCTCTGTAATTTGAGCACTCACTTTTATCCCCTTTGCCTTTGTACAATGGCACTATGCACGCATTCCGCCAATCCTCAGGCACCTCACCATGAGTCATACATACATTAAATAACCTTACCAACCAGTCAACAATACAGTCACCCCCTTTTTTAATAAATTCCACTGCAATACCATCCAAACCTGCTGCCTTGCCGCCTTTCATCTTCCGCAAAGCTTTTACTACCTCTTCTCTGTTTACCAAATCATTTTCCCTAACCCTCTCACTTTGCACACCACCTCGACCAAAACACCCTATATCTGCCACTCTATCATCAAACACATTCAACAAACCTTCAAAATACTCACTCCATCTCCTTCTCACATCACCACTACTTGCTATCACCTCCCCATTTGCGCCCTTCACTGAAGTTCCCATTT
>NC_092243.1:17552195-17669695 GCF_036320965.1 Panulirus ornatus | reverse complement strand
GTAAAAATTAGAAGTTGCTTCTCAGGTGCAGTAATTGTGCCCAAAGAAGCGCAGTGAGCTGATAAAGTAGGTCCAGAAGAGGCAACAATGTTGGTAACAGAAGCAAGAGAGCCTTAAATTTGCCTACAGTGGAAGAGGGACGATTACATTAAAGGTTTCAAATCAGATTTATGAAGTAGACAGTGAACGCTTCTTTGAAAGATACAGGGACAGAAAATCATAAGATGTAACATGATATTAACGAAGAAATTTGAAAAGATCTAAAGCAATACTTTTATAGAAGAAGAGTGGCTGACGAATACAGTAAAATGAAAGAGAACGTGGCAGAGTAGAGAGCACGCAGAGGTCTTAAAGGTGTTATGATAGTACAGAATATCCAAGAGACTGGGCACCACTAGTATTAAACTCCCTCCACGCACAGTAGAAACAGGAAATTACGAATACGCAATTACACCCACCCCTCTGTCTCACATACACACACACACACACACACACACACACACACACACACACACACACACACACACACACACGTAGCAATCAGATACGCTTAACTGCGCCTACCTTTTCTACTGTCGTTGCCACCACAGGAACCCCACTGTCTCTTTCCCTGTAACTCCCTTCTTTCCCTTGTAAACTTCCTACTTTTCTTACGACCTTCCCGCTCCCCCTTCAACCCCCTTCCTTCATCTGTAACTTCCCTTTCTTCCCTTCCTTTCGTCCCGTTCACCCCATACCCCTTGCAACCTTCAAACCCTTCACCTGCATCTTCCCTTCCCTCCACTGTAACCTCTCCTCCCTCCACCCCCCTCTGTAGTGTTCCATCCCTAACTAACAACAGTAGTTTAAAGATCACCACATCAGATTAGCCTTTATCCTCCTCGACCACAACAGTCGGTGACCAGTCTGACATACCACTGCCAGCAGTCCGTACCCCTACCACAATATTCGGTGACTGGCCCAACTGAGTACCCACGGAGTCCCTGCTCCGTCCACACCGGTCGGTGACTGGTCCAGTGGACCACCTCCGTAAGTCTCTGCCCGGACCATAACAACTGGTAACTGGTCTATGAGACCACTCCGGGGTGTCCTGCCCCATTCATAACAGTCGGTGACTGGTCTAACAGGCCACCCCAGGGAGTACCTTTCAGCCCGCAACAGTCGGCAACTGGTCTAACAGGTCACCCAGGGGTTTCTGACTACTCACGACAGGCAGTGACTGGTGTAGCAGGCCGCCCCAAGGGGTCCCAATGGAGTAGATGCCAGATAACAATGTCCACCAAAAACCTGAATTATCTGACCAATGATCTAGTGAACTAGCTACTGCTCCATGGACGCCATTGCCAGACTGACAGGAAGGTCATCTCATACGGAGTGACTTCGTGGCGGTCGGAAGAGTTGCCTTGGTTCATACCACAGACTCGCTATTCGAACCCAAGTACCAAGAACACAGACATGTTACACTAACTCAGGCATCAAAAATAGACTCATTGCTACAACTCAGACACCAAGAACACTGACTTGTTATTCTAACCCAAGCATCAAGAACATGACTCTTTACTCTGACTCAAGCGCCACGAATACAGACTCATTACCCTAACACAAACGCCACGAAGACTAACTGAAAAACCAGAAACACTAAACAACAAGGATGCCGCAGACGAGTCCAGTAATCATAATGAGGATGACAACTCAACAGTCAAAAGAGACCAGTAACAGAAGTCCCAGCGAAAATAAAACAAGCAAGAATAGCAACACTGATAAACAAATCATCCCATCCATCACCAACATAACACATTTGATATCAGGTGACGCAGCACCAGTGAATGAAAGATAATCTCGACACAACTACCAGCCAAAATCCCCCGCAATGACAGATAACAAGAACAAGACAAGAAGGAGGCAAGAGAAGTGGGCCCAGCTGGTCGAACACAACACAAGAAGTGCTCATTCATAAGTGTCGTCAGTTGGCCCATTGAGCCACCCAAGGCGAACATCTGCCCGACCTTGGGCGGGTGAGGGGAGAAATGGAAGGGAGAAGTGGAAGGGGAGGTGGGGCGAACAGTCTAAAAAGAGATGTGAGAGGGAAGGGACCGATGGCATGTGATGTGATCAGTTGGTTGGAATGCGAGGAAACATGATACCTGTGTGGCAAGCCATGGCTGTTTGTATATTGTACAAACCTGACGTCAACAACTCCTAGAGAACCCTTGGCTATTTCATGTGTATATTCTATGGACAAATGGCCTATTACTTCATATCCATCCCCTGGTATATTCTTCACAACAAGTGCCTATACCCTGCAGTTCATACAAATGTATTTGGTACTTGTCTTCTTGTTGTAAGCCCAAAAGCATTTGGGCTATAATCTTTTTAATAGAGGATCCATTTATCAGTTTCCACAAGAGTCCTAGACCCTGAGGAGTAGAGGCAATTTAGGTCCATCCGGTGAAGATGATTCTTAAGAAAACCTCTTAAACTTTATGGTCATGTCTCATGTGACCTCTGTACTAATTGTATCATTAAGGTGTGAATGACAGTGAATTTTTCTGACCTTTTCCAAGTGTTAACCCTCTCGGTCCTCACGACCTGACTCTGGCTGTGACTTCGGCTTCCTTAACTGTGGTGACTACGCTGTCGGATTATCTCTTTCTGCTAAAAAGTGAGTCACTCTTGTTACAGGGAAGCAACGGTATTGCTGGTACAGGGAAGCCGTCACAAAGATTCAATCAACTGAGTAAATATAGTGAAACATGGATATTACGCCCTGATCCCATGCAAGCACCCTCTGACTGATACAAAACCGTTCTGACAGATAAAGAAGAGAGAAAAAAGATTAGATTCGTAGAAATAAACTACGGGACAAAGTGTGGCTAAATAATACACCAAAGTAAATAGAATTACAGACAGAAACAATTGGGCAGATTTGAGCTACTGACCAGGTACACGCTAACGTGGTGCAAATCATTAACTACTGATGTAAGAAATACGAACCAAAATTTACCGGAAAAACAGAAGTCACAAACTGCATCATTTACGGGACACAGAATAGCCACAGCACGTATGAGGATATAAAGCAGTTACTATACCAATTTGAATAAAGAACAGCAATAACACGAAGTATGACACAAGACAGTTGCAACACGCCAGTGCAAAGACAGTTACTGCATAAGCTAGGTCAAAGAACAGCTACAACACACATAGGGATACAAAATACCTACAACGCACACTCGGACACAGAAAAATTACTGCACCAGATAAAACACAGAACGGCAACAATACCAGCTGGGCCACAGAACAGCTGTACCATCATCTACGCCACAGGACAGATGTAACATCAGTTGGAGTACAGAATATATACAAAGCTAGTTGAGACACAGACCAGCTATAACAGAAGTTAAGACACAAAACAGCAACAAGACACGCTGAAGCACAGATCAGCTACAACACCAGCTAGGGCGAAGAAAAGCTTCAACACAAATTAGAACTCAGAACAGCTACAAGGCACACAAAGACACAAAGCCACAAATCCAGCTAGGTATAACACAAACTTGGACAGAAAACCAATTCAGACTCAGAAAAACTACATTCATCTGGACACAGTCTAGTTGCACCAGCGGCCGGGATACAAAACATTTCTTTTTTCACATATATATTGACAGATATGGATCGGGCAAAAAATGCTCCAGTCCAGGCCATATTGGGTGAAATAAAAGAAAGTAAAAGAAAGTTGAAACTAATCAGGGCTCCGTAGATGTTTGTAGATCTGATTCTTAAAGGAAGAAAAGTTATATGAAGAGAGAAAGACAAAAGAAGAAAGGTAATTCCACAATTTAGCTGTCCGAGAAATGAGGAGCCATTATAACAGCCGGTCCTCAAGTGGCCGGTCTCCATAGACGCTGTGGGAAACAGAGGCCGAACTCGTGCTGAAGGTCCAAAGCTTAGGTATAGGGCACATGCAGACAGCTCACGAGAGCAATGGCCAAGTCAGTACCTATAGAACTGAAAGAGAGAGAGAGAGAGAGAGAGAGAGAGAGAGAGAGAGAGAGAGAGAGAGAGAGAGAGAGAGAGAGAGAGAGAGAGAGAGAGAGAGAGAGAGAGAGAGAGAGAGAGAGAGAGAGAGAGAGAGAGAGAGAGAGAGAGAGAGTTTAGAAAGCCTAATACCACACCTTGTCAGATGTTGTGGGGATATCGAGATCTACAGAGGAGGAGCAGAGGTGGGTCACACAGGAGGGAAGATCATCAGTAGACTTTGCACTGCGTAATCGATACTGGTGATCTGAAAGAAGAGAATGGGATTTTTAAGTATTTGAGAAAGTGAGAGTTTAGAAGAGTTTTAGCGACTTTGGAGAGCTGGAGTGTGAGTAACAGGCGATAGTTAGGGGGGTCAAAGAGGCCTCCTTCCAAGTGGAAGGAAAAGTCTGCGTTTTTAGACAAACGTGAAATAGGCGAGCAAATATTTGTGTGAGCTCAGAAGCACACTCCCTTTAAACTTGAAGAGGTATGCCATCTGAGCCATACACCCTGTCCGTCTGGATTTGGGAGAGTACCTGGAAGACCTGAAACTTATAACACCTTCTAAAACACAAAAAGTTACAGAACATTTGAGGACAGAAAGTCTACAATATTAGCTAGCAAACAGAGCAGCCTAACCGCTAGGCCACAGAAAGCTACACCATGAAGTAGAACACAGGGTGGTTGCAACACTAGCAAGGTCACAGGGTGGTTGCAATACTAGCAAGGTCACAGAACGGTTGCAATACTATCAAGGACACAGAACAGTTGCAACACCAATGAGGACAGAAAAAATCTACAACAGCAGTAAGACACAGAATAACGACAACACGCAGTACAACGTAGAACAGTTTCAACACTATGAAGGACACAGTCAAGGACACAAACAGTTGGAACAGCTACAACAACAGCTAGGACACATGGCAGTTGCAACAACAGCTTCCGTGATATGAATTAGCGTTACTGACCAGGATCAGCTCGGTCCTACGAGGGGTCACATCTGCATGTATTCGAATCCTGGACTCAGTAGTTGACCCACAGCCTGTTTCAACTATTCACCCTCCCATTGAGGTTGGTCGGTGAATGAGTACTCGGGTTAAGCCGCATAAGAATGTGTGTGTGTGTGTGTGTGTGTGTGTGTGTGTGTGTGTGTGTGTGTGTGTGTGTGAAGACACTTGGGAGTAAAGACATGGTACACATTTACAAGATACACGTGTGTAAAACTCTCTCCCTATAACAGAAAGATAAAAATCACACACACACACACACACACACACACACACACACACACAACTAGAGTAAGAAGGAGGGTCGTTTAATAAACTTTCTTATCTGTGATGGCCGATGAGTTGCCAACTTCCCTCAAGAAAAGGCCATTATCTCAAAGTTGGGTTCTCGCGGGTAAGTCGAAACGGAATGAGTTGTGGGGAACGACGGAATGAAGCTAAGACTGAGGTACACATTTGAGGGGAAGAATAAAAAGTAATCACCCGAAAAGGGCCGAAAGAAACGTCGCTACAGAGAGAAAAGAGACACGAAAGTTAAGACGACGATGCTGTGAGCTCGTTTAATAAATCAACTGTGTTATACTTAATGCTACTCACTGGGGTCTGACCTATGTCTCTTGTAACCCCTTTAGTCCTTTATTGGACTACTGCTCACAGTGAATGTGGCATTGATGAAGGTAAGAATTAACTAGCGGAAATCAGCAACGAAACGCTGAGTGGAAGCTGATGGTGTGCGGAGGAAAACTTGTGCACGGTGGAGTCTGCCAGGAGGCGAGGGAGGAAGAATGCGAGGCAGAAAGAGTCATCAATGTCAGGGGAAATAACGGTGGGTTTTGGGAGGGGATTATGGTGAGCAGTGATAGACTGGCGAGTGGCAGGTGAGGCATGGGGGTGGTGAGGAAGGAGAAGTGGGTAGACCAAGAAAGGCAGGAGGAAGACAAGATGTCAGGGAAGATGTCTGCCTGCTTGTTATGATGGCGGCTGGTAAATGTTGTGGTGCTGGGGTGTGCAAACACCGCTGCGCCGCTCCATGTGTACACAGTGTAGAGGAGGGTTGTGTGTATGTCTGATGTTGCTATAAGCTATGTGTGTACATGGCAGAAAGGCAAACTATATGTTTACATAAATACAGGTGTCAAGAATGCGATACTACATTGGTTTGCGTAATGTGTATGTGTTGTAGAAACACTATGACGATGATGTAGGTACATACATGGAGAGACTCCTGGCAGCTCAGGAGAGCCGGGACTCACGCGACGCTCGCTCATATTCGACTGGCGTAGTAACTTACATCAGGGGTGACGGCTGTTTGCCCAAGGAAACTTTAATTAACACCGCTTAATGATTCTTTCCCTTTGATTAGGGTCTCCCCTCCTGGATGTGCCATACATAATTTTTAGATTTTTTCTTCTTCTTCTTCTTCTTCTTCTTCTTCTTCTTCTTCTTCTTCTTCTTCTTCTTCTTCTTCTTCTTCTTCTTCTTCTTCTTCTTCTTCTCCTTCTTCTTCTTCTTCTTCTTCTTTCGTTCGTCTAATGACCCTGATATTGGGGTCATGTTGAATGAAAGAGATCCAGCCATAGAGGCAACAGTAGCATCAACAAACCAGATGCAACAAACGAGGTACAACAGACACCAGTGTTGCCACCTTAATATTACGGGAAAAGCAGTATTATCAACAGAGAGTTTTCTATAGGTATAAATGTTCCTCTGTCTGAGTAAATCGTTCACATAACCTTTACATATGTGGCCAACCGTGCCCACGATGCCCTTGGTATCATGGGCCTGTGGAAGTGTTTGCAAGTTTGCAAGGCCATATGTGTGGCCGTGCATTGCCGTGCATACTTTTGAGTACATACCGGTATGCGGCGGTGAGTGAGTGGTGAGAACGCGCATGTACGCGGGTGAGAGAGCTCGAGGAAGCATATGAGCACCGCCGGAGGGACACTAATCCTCCTGTTCCTCTCACACGTTGCTATGACGACCAGGTCTATCACTACGCTCCAGGCAGGTCTTGCCTCACCCAGGCTCGCGGGAGTGTGACACGGGGTGAGTTCAAAGTCAGAAAGAGAAGGATAGTACGAGCAAAGATACAAAGACGAGAGGGACGGATGAGAGGTGCAATTAGATTGAAAGATCGCAAAGTTGAATTGATGAGAGGGAGCAGGGAGATAAATGCTAAAGAGAGAGAGAGAGAGAGAGAGAGAGAGAGAGAGAGAGAGAGAGAGAGAGAGAGAGAGAGAGAGAGAGAGAGAGAGAGAGAGAGAGAGAGAGAGAGAGAGAGAGAGAGAGAGAGAGAGAGAGAGAGAGAGAGAGAGAGAGACTCACCATCGAGCATATCAGTCAGGCGAAGCACCCCAGTTTATTCAGTAAAGCAGCTGGGGCGGCGAGGCGTGGCCTCACAGATCATGACTGGCCGACTCGTCAGGTCTTCTCCTGACCTAAGCCCTTTACTCCACACTGTAGCAGAACACTTGCGTCCGTCATATATTTAGTGTTCAGTGCCGACCTCATCGCGCCCAGTGGCAGTTGGAGACTACACTGGCAGGTGCATTACAAATACAATAATGAATTTAAAACCAAATTTGGAAGGATATCTATTTCAAGATAAAGATAAGGTTAGAGACTTTCATAATGTTAAATGACAAGTGACCAGATTTCTTAGATTGCATGACCCAAAACAATCTCAGATTCCTTATCAACAAATGTTACAGATGACTTATTTGAATTTTCTTCGCGAATCCTGATTTCCCCATACCTCTGCCTCATGATCACATCTGCTCTGTACGAATGTGACATAGATAGTACCTTATAAACTAAATGACTACAATACGTTCATGATTCTAATTAATCCATCTCGTATAATAACCTATTTATTACATTTATATGTTACTGAATATTGCAGTCACTTTGATTAGCACTATATAATGTCTTCATTCATATGTGAGTGTTATTCACATCCACCTGGATCCACGGGAAGGTGCTGCAGACCCACCAGGTCAGACTACCATCTACTTGCACCGATCGGAGCCTGTACAGGCACACCCTCCCCAACACCCAGGTGACCATCTTCCTGCATCCTTCGAAGGTGTGACAGAGCGTATGAAAGTCGACCATCCAGTTGCACCCGAGTTGCAAAAGACCCCGAGGAAAACAACTACCCATCTGCATTCGAGCTACTACAGACTTCAAGGCAGACGACCATCCAGCTGCACCTGAGTTGCTACAGTCCTCAGAGAAGACGACCATACACCTGCGCCCAGGATACGACAGACCTCAGAGAAGACGACCATCCAGCTGCCTCCTAGCTGTTACAGTCCTCAGGGAAGACGACCATAAATCTGTACCCGAGGTACTACAGGCCTCAAGGCAGACGACCAACTAGCTACACCCGAGGTGCAATGGTCCTCGGGGCAGATGACCATTAATCTGCACCTGACGTGCTACAGACCTAAGGGCAAACAACAATCTAGTCGCACCCGAGGAGCCACAGACCTCAAGGATGACGACCATCAGTGAGTGTCCGCGGGTGAGCAGTGCACGCGGCCCATCTTCTAGTTTACACAGACACCACAAATTTACATGTAAATCATTCCACGACAAAGGACATCAGATGCGATCAAAGGTCTGCGGGGAAGTGATGAAACGCGTTCTATAATTGGTTCATCAGGACACTGCCGAACCTCACTGAGGGGACGGCTGGGAGAAGGGGTACGAAGGGCAAGAGGAAGAGAGGGATGGAGGGAAGAGGAGGAGGAAGAAGCGAGGTGGAGGGAAGACAAGGAAGAAGAACAGTGGGGGGTAAAGAATGATTCAGGTTCATTGGCAACTGAAAATCAGATGAGCTGATGAATATGCTGATATAACAACAATAACGATATCTAACAGAATGAAGATACATACCTCAGCCAGCACCAGGATATTGTCTGCTACGCACGCGACCAGAATGCATCCATACATACACACATTTGTGCACAATCCATACATTCGGGCCACAAGCCAGAGAGCAATTTTCATACGTGGTTTCCTCCTACTTCTCCAAGAAAAAAATATCGACTTGTAAATAAGGTGTATCCTAAACTTATTCACCATGTTTCTCTGATATGGCAACCTACTATACTCCATCGGTTTATGAAGCTTTCGATTTAAAAAGGTCTTTCATCTTTACGTTCTCGAGCTGACACAAACCTCCCCCCCCTCCGCACACACACACACACACACACACACACACACACACACACACACACACACACACACACACACACACACACACACACACACACACACCACGCTCCCGTCCCCTTTAGTCGCCTTCTACGACACGCGGGGAATGCGTGGGAAGTATTCTTTCTCCACTATCCCAGGGATAGGGGAGAGGATAGAGGATAGAGGAAAATGATTGGTTCTCAGTGAATGTCGGTTTGCGGCAGGGGTGCATGATGTTTCCATGGTTGTTCAGTTTGTTTATGGATGAGGTTGTTAGGGAGGTGAATGCATGAGTTTTGGAGAGAGGGCCAAGTATGCAGTCTGTTGTGGAGGAGAGGGTTTGGGAAGTGAGTCAGTTGTTGTTCGCTGATGATACGGCGCTGGCAGCTGATTCGGGTGAGAAACTGCAGAAGCTGGTGACTGAGTTTGGTAAAGTGGAGGTGGAAGGATGGAGTGAAAAAGATTCTGAGCGATCGGAGCCTGAACATGCAGGAGGGTGAAAGGCGTGCAAGGAATTGAGTGAATTGGAACGATGTGGTATACCGGGGTCGACGTGCTGTCGATGGATTGAACCAGGGCATGTGAAGCGTCTGGGGTAAACCGTGGAAAGTTTTGTGGGGCCTGGATGTGGAAAGGGAGCTGTGGTTTCGGTGCATTATACATGACAGCTAGAGACTGAGTGTGAGCGAATGTGGCCTTTGTTGTACATGCGGGTGAGGGGGTTTTCATTTTCATGTGTGGCGGGGTGGCGACGGAAATGAATAAGCGCAGACAGTATGAATTATGTACATGTGGATATATGTATATGTCTATATGTGTATGTATACGTATACGTTAAGATGTATAGATATGTATATGTGCTGTGTGTGGACGTGTATGTATGTACATGTGTATGTGGGTGGCTTGGGCCATTCCTTCGTCTGTTTCCTTGCGCTACCTCGCTAACGTGGGAGACAGCGACAAAGTATAATAAATATATATATATATATATATATATATATATATATATATATATATATATATATATATATATATATATATATATATATTTTTTTTTTTTTTTTTCAAACTATTCGCCTTTTCCCGCAATAGCAAGGTAGCGTTAAGAACAGAGGACTGGGCCTCTGAGGGAATATCCTCACCTGGCCTCCTTCTCTGTTCCTTCTTTTGGAAAATTAAAAAAAGAAAAAAAAACAAGAGGGGAGGATAGATGCATACATGTAAGTTTATTTATCATACTTTGTTATTTAGACACCAGCATTATACTTGATTCCCGCCATCCAACGCCAATCTATGTAGACCAAGCACTGTTTGCTTTCTCTGGCCATAAGGCTATAAGGGAGAGTAATTAATGGGGTTCACGCAGCGGGAGTTGACCTGAGTAGCTGGGTGTGTCCTGAACAACTTTTTATATTTTTTAGTGTTTTGTCAATTCTTTCATAATGATTTGGTTAATGCTAGGATGGGCTTTGATATTGCCTGGGGACAAAGCAAAGTTCTTAGTATTAACAATTAAGACAAATTCAATGACGTTGTGTGCGGCATAATCAACAGAGGGGTATGAAATAACGGGATTTTCAAGATTTATGGGGTGACTAATTTCATGACATTGTTTGGCGATCGCATTTTTGTGGTCATCCCTTCATACTGAATGTCGGTGCCAATAACACCTCTCCGTTACAGTCTTACCTGTTTGGCCTGCATAGATATATTTACATGCATTGCATTTGACGGCGTAAACACACCCAATTGTTGCATGCTTTGGCCTACTATACATTATGTTTTTACTGATGGTGTTATTGTACTGGAAAGCAACATTGAAAGCACTGTTTTTTAAAACATGTTTTAGATTAGTTAACTCTGGAGAATATGGCAACACTAGATATTTAGACACCCTCATTTGTCACATTTTTGTTACAAGAAGCAAAAATTGGAAAGCCAAGTCCTTGTTAACAGGACAGGCGAAACTTCCCGCTGTGCGTAATTCCATTTATATAGTGCCACAAGCATCATCAACTTTGTTCCTTAATGAACGAACATTACCTGACATACACATTGACAGTAGAAGCCTGAAACTACGCCTTTTGCAACGCACATGTACACCATGTAGGCAGCCCTATGCCATATCTGGTATGTCTTACGTTATCAGATGCTCCAGAGACAACTATAGAAAAACTGGGACTGGCCAACGCCACCTATATGTTATAAGCGAGACGGTCAAGTCTATTTACATCCTACAGCCAAACTTGAACGGCTAGCTTGTAATGACATTAATGACTTTAATGACCCAGTTATGGCGAAGGACTGCCAAGCTCATTGTAGTCACTCACTCTCCTGTAGGCTTGGGAAAGGTCGATGACATAGAAGTAAATATATAGAAAATCATTAAAACATCCCAATACATAAAATGGTTGCAACACTGCAAACACAATGAATCACACCATGCATTGGTAGCGGTGCAAAACCATGGGTGTAAAGTAGTGGCTACATCCTAACAGCATGTTAACGTCAATATTATCAGTAAATACAGGTGAGGTAACTCATACTGTACAAATCAGGTAAATAAAGGAAGAATTATATAAACAAAGAAATTAACATAATTCCATATCAAATCTTAGAGCCATCCATAATTTCAAGTTAACTCGAGCAATACAAAGCTGATCGCAAAAGGAAGAATTAAGGGAAAAACTGTTTACATAATTACATATCAAAAAAACCCTGCAAGCTACATGAACTGCTGCTGCGCAGCATTATAATGACTTGCCAGACTCCCTCAGATCTCTGGTGTTATAGGTCAGTTTATGGAGTATCATCTCGTTGCGCTAGTCCTTAGAAAATGAGCTTAGCTACACTGACGACGGGTAATGTCTGTGCATTCGTCGGTACGCCAGTGCTCCAGCGACGGGTCCCGCTCTCAGGGTCTGGCCGGTCACTGGGTACGCTGCTCACAGAGGCGTCCCACGCCTATAAGGCCTAACACGCCCCGAGCACGTCGTTGGCACGGCTCACGTTCCAGCTACGCCACTCTGCTGTCTACATTTCACCGTAGCTAAGGGACCCTTGCCACCATCCACCGTAACACTGTTTCCCCTGGTGTTCACAGGCTCTGGGAAACTGGAACTCGAACACGGCTGACGTTTAACGCATCAGTCTCTTCGGTGGCACAGTATCGATGGTTACCCCTACAGGGAATGACTCTGACAACTAAGACACATCGTGCTGTGATAGTGCAAAGTACGTCTCACCTGCTCTATGATAGATGCTTAATCTCTCTCTTAGGGCTTGTCGATGAGAGCGGACATGCTGCTGAGTGTGAAAATCTTGGGAAACTGCCCAGACAGTCCTTATCAGGTGCACTCAGCCCTACTCATACGGGGGCTAAGTAATCTCTCATGTACCCGATTAGATATATATATATATATATATGGGAAACAGAAGAAGGAGTCACGCGGGGAGTGCTCATCCTCCTCGAAGGCTCAGAGTGGGGTGCCTAAATGTGTGTGGATGTAACCAAGATGTAAAAAAAGGAGAGATAGGTAGTATGTTTGAGGAAAGGAACCTGGATGTTTTGGCTCTGAGTGAAACGAAGCTCAAGGGTAAAGGGGAAGAGTGGTTTGGGAATGTCTGGGGAGTAAAGTCAGGGGTTAGTGAGAGGACAAGAGCAAGGGAAGGAGTAGCAATACTCCTGAAACAGGAGTTGTGGGAGTATGTGATAGAGTGTAAGAAAGTAAATTCTCGATTAGTATGGGTAAAACTGAAAGTTGATGGAGAGAGGTGGGTGATTATTGGTGCATATGCACCTGGGCATGAGAAGAAAGATCAAGAGAGGCAAGTGTTTTGGGAGCAGCTGAATGAGTGTGTTAGTGGTTTTGATGCACGAGACCGGGTTATAGTGATGGGTGATTTGAATGCAAAGGTGAGTAATGTGGCAGTTGAGGGAATAATTGGTATACATGGGGTGATCAGTGTTGTAAATGGAAATGGTGAAGAGCTTGTAGATTTATGTGCTGAAAAAGGACTGATGATTGGGAATGCCTGGTTTAAAAAGCGAGATATACATAAGTATACTTATGTAAGTAGGAGAGATGGCCAGAGAGCGTTATTGGATTACGTGTTAATTGACAGGCGTGCGAAAGAGAGACTTTTGGATGTTAATGTGCTGAGAGGTGCAACTGGAGGGATGTCTGATCATTATCTTGTGGAGGCTAAGGTGAAGATTTGTATGGGTTTTCAGAAAAGAAGAGTGAATGTTGGGGTGAAGAGGGTGGTGAGAGTAAGTGAGCTTGAGAAGGAGACCTGTGTGAGGAAGTACCAGGAGAGACTGAGTACAGAATGGAAAAAGGTGAGAACAATGGAAGCAAGGGGAGTGGGGGAGGAATGGGATGTATTTAGGGAATCAGTGATGGATTGCGCAAAAGATGCTTGTGGCATGAGAAGAGTGGGAGGTGGGTTGATTAGAAAGGGTAGTGAGTGGTGGGATGAAGAAGTAAGAGTATTAGTGAAAATGAAGAGAGAGGCATTTGGACGATTTTTGCAGGGAAAAAATGCAATTGAGTGGGAGATGTATAAAAGAAAGAGACAGGAGGTCAAGAGAAAGGTGCAAGAGATGAAAAAAAGGGCAAATGAGAGTTGGGGTGAGAGAGTATCATTAAATTTTAGGGAGAATAAAAAGATGTTCTGGAAGGAGGTAAATAAAGTGCGTAAGACAAGGGAGCAAATGGGAACTTCAGTAAAGGGCGCAAATGGGGAGGTGATAACAAGTAGTGGTGATGTGAGAAGGAGATGGAGTGAGTATTTTGAAGGTTTGTTGAATGTGTTTGATGATAGAGTGGCAGATATAGGGTGTTTTGGTCGAGGTGGTGTGCAAAGTGAGAGGGTTAGGGAAAATGATTTGGTAAACAGAGAAGAGGTAGTGAAAGCTTTGCGGAAGATGAAAGCCGGCAAGGCAGCAGGTTTGGATGGTATTGCAGTGGAATTTATTAAAAAAGGGGGTGACTGTATTGTTGACTGGTTGGTAAGGTTATTTAATGTATGTATGACTCATGGTGAGGTGCCTGAGGATTGGCGGAATTCGTGCATAGTGGCATTGTACAAAGGCAAAGGGGATAAGAGTGAGTGCTCAAATTACAGAGGTATAAGTTTGTTGAGTATTCCTGGTAAATTATATGGGAGGGTATTGATTGAGAGGGTGAAGGCATGTACAGAGCATCAGATTGGGGAAGAGCAGTGAGGTTTCAGAAGTGGTAGAGGATGTGTGGATCAGGTGTTTGCTTTGAAGAATGTATGTGAGAAATACTTAGAAAAGCAAATGGATTTGTATGTAGCATTTATGGATCTGGAGAAGGCATATGATAGAGTTGATAAAGATGCTCTGTGGAAGGTATTAAGAATATATGGTGTGGGAGGAAAGTTGTTAGAAGCAGTGAAAAGTTTTTATCGAGGATGTAAGGCATGTGTACGTGTAGGAAGAGAGGAAAGTGATTGGTTCTCAGTGAATGTAGGTTTGCGGCAGGGGTGTGTGATGTCTCCATGGTTGTTTAATTTGTTTATGGATGGGGTTGTTAGGGAGGTAAATGCAAGAGTTTTGGAAAGAGGGGCAAGTATGAAGTCTGTTGGGGATGAGAGAGCTTGGGAAGTGAGTCAGTTGTTGTTCGCTGATGATACAGCGCTGGTGGCTGATTCATGTGAGGAACTGCAGAAGCTGGTGACTGAGTTTGGTAAAGTGTGTGGAAGAAGAAAGTTAAGAGTAAATGTGACTAAGAGCAAGGTTATTAGGTACAGTAGGGTTGAGGGTCAAGTCAAGTGGGAGGTGAGTTTGAATGGAGAAAAACTGGGGGAAGTGAAGTGTTTTAGATATCTGGGAGTGGATCTGGCAGCGGATGGAACCATGGAAGCGGAAGTGGATCATAGGGTGGGGGAGGGGGCGAAAATTCTGGGGGCCTTGAAGAATGTGTGGAAGTCGAGAACATTATCTCGGAAAGCAAAAATGGGTATGTTTGAAGGAATAGTGGTTCCAACAATGTTGTATGGTTGCGAGGCGTGGGCTATGGATAGAGTTGTGCGCAGGAGGATGGATGTGCTGGAAATGAGATGTTTGAGGACAATGTGTGGTGTGAGGTGGTTTGATCGAGTGAGTAACGTAAGGGTAAGAGAGATGTGTGGAAATAAAAAGAGCGTGGTTGAGAGAGCAGAAGAGGGTGTTTTGAAGTGGTTTGGGCACATGGAGAGGATGAGTGAGGAAAGATTGACCAAGAGGATATATGTGTCGGAGGTGGAGGGAGCAAGGAGAAGAGGGAGACCAAATTGGAGGTGGAAAGATGGAGTGAAAAAGATTTTGTGTGATCGGGGCCTGAACATGCAGGAGGGTGAAAGGAGGGCAAGGAATAGAGTGAATTGGAGCGATGTGGTATACCGGGGTTGACGTGCTGTCGGTGGATTGAATCAAGGCATGTGAAGCGTCTGGGGTAAACCGTGGAAGGCTGTGTAGGTATGTATATTTACGTGTGTGGACGTATGTATATACATGTGTATGGGGGGGGTTGGGCCATTTCTTTCGTCTGTTTCCTTGCGCTACCTCGCAAACGCGGGAGACAGCGACAAAGTATAAAAAAGAAAAAAAAAAAATATATATATATATATATATATATATATATATATATATATATATATATATATATATATATATATATATATATATATATATATATATATATATATATATATATATATATATACATATATATATATATATATATATATATATATATATATATATATATATATATATATATATATATATATATATATATTTTATATATTTATTTTGCTTTGTCGCCGTCTCCCGCGTTTGCGAGGTAGCGCAAGGAAACAGACAAAAGAAATGGCCCAACCCACACCCATACACATATATATACATACACTTCCACATACGCAAATATACATACCCATACATCTCAATGTACACATATATATATACACACACAGACATATACGTATATACGCATGCACACAATTCACACTGTCTGCCTTTATTCATTCCCATCGCCACCCCGCCACACATGGAATAACATTCCCCTCCCCCCTCATGTGTGCGAGATAGCGCTAGGAAAAGATAACAAAGGCCCCATTCGTTCACACTCAGTCTCTAGCTGTTATGCAATAATGCCCGAAACCAGAGCTCCCCTTCCACATCCAGGCCTCACAGAACTTTCCATGGTTTACCCCAGACGCTTCACATGCCCTGATTCAATCCACTGACAGCACGTCAACTCCGGTATACCACATCGATCCAATTCACTCTATTCCTTGCCCGCCTTTCAACCTCCTGCATGTTCAGGCCCCGATCACTCAAAATCTTTTTCACTCCATCTTTCCACCTCCAATTTGGTCTCCCACTTCTCCTCGTTCCCTCCACCTCCGACATATATATCCTCTTGGTCAAGCTTTCCTCACTCCTTCTCTCCATGTGCCCAAACCATTTCAAAACACCCTCTTCTACTCTTTCAACCACGTTCTTTTTATTTCCACACATCTCTCTTACCCTTACATTACTTACTCGATCAAACCACCTCACACCACACATTGTCCTCAAACATCTCATTTCCAGCACATCCACCCTCCTGCGCACAACTCTATACATAGCCCACGCCTCACAACCGTATAACATTGTTGGAACCACTATTTCTTCAAACATACCCATTTTTGCTTTCCGAGATAATGTTCTCGACTTCCACACATTCTTCAAGGCTCCCAGGATTTTCGCCCCCTCCCCCTCCCTTTGATTCAATTTCGCTTCCATGGTTCCGTCCTCTGCCAGATCCACTCCCAGATATCTAAAACACTTTACTTCCTCCAATTTTTCTCCATTCAAACTCACCTCCCAATTGACTTGACCCTCAACCCTACTGTACCTAATAAACTTGCTCTTATTCACATTTACTCTTAACTTTCTTCTTTCACACACTTTACCAAACTCAGTCACCAGCTTCTGCAGTTTCTCACATGAATCAGCCACCAGCGCTGTATCATCAGCGAACAATAACTGACTCACTTCCCAAGCTCTCTCATCCACAACAGACTTCATACTTACCCCTCTTTCCAAAACTCTTGCATTCACCTCCCTAACAATCCCATCCATAAACAAATTAAAGAACCATGGAGACATCACACACCCCTGCCGCTAACCTACGTTCACTGAGAACCAATCACTTTCCTCTCTTCCTACACGTGCACATGCCTTACATCCTCGATAAAAACTTTTCACTGCTTCTAACAACTTTCCTCCCACACCATATATTCTTAATACCTTCCACAGAGCATCTCTATCAACTCTATCATATGCCTTCTCCAGATCCATAAATGCTACATACAAATCCATTTGCTTTTTTAAATATTTCTCACATACATTCTTCAAAGCAAACACCTGATCCACACATCCTCTACTACTTCTGAAACCACACTGCTCTTCCCCAATCTGATGATCTGTATATGCCTTCACCCTCTCAATCAATACCCTCCCATATAATTTACCAGAAATACTCAACAAACTTATACCTCTGTAATTTGAGCACTCACTCTTATCCCCTTTGCCTTTGTACAATGGCACTATGCACGCATTCCGCCAATCCTCAGGCACCTCACCATGAGCCATACATACATTAAATAACCTTACCAACCAGTCAACAATACAGTCACCCACTTTTTTAATAAATTTCTCTGCAATACCATCCAAACCTGCTGCCTTGCCGGCTTTCATCTTCCGCAAAGCTTTTACTACCTCTTCTCTGTTTGCCAAATCATTTTCCCTAACCCTCTCACTTTGTACACCACCTCGACCAAAACACCCTATATCTGCCACTCTATCATCAAACACATTCAACAAACCTTCAAAATGATCACTTCATCTCCTTCTCACATCACCACTACATGTTGTCACCTCCCCATTAGTGCCCTTCATTGAAATTTCCATTTGCTCCCTTGTCTTATGCACTTTATTTACCTCCTTCCAGAACATCTTTTAATTCTCCCTAAAATTTAATTATACTCTCTCACCCCAACTTTCATTTGTCCTCTTTTTCACCTCTTGCACCTTTCTCTTGACCTCCTGTCTCTTTCTTTTATACATATCCCACTCAATTGCATTTTTTCCCTGCAAAAATCGTCCAAATGCCTCTCTCTTCTCTTTCACTTATAATCTTACTTCATCCCACCACTCACGACCCTTTCTAATCCACCCATCTCCCACGCTTCTCATGCCACAAGCATCTTTTTCGCGATCCATCACTGATTCCCTAAATACATCCCATTCCTCTCCCACTCCCCTTACTTTCATTGTTCTCACCTTTTTCCATTCTGTACTCAGTCTCTCCTGGTACTTCCTCACACAAGTCTCCTTCCCAAGATCACTTACTCTCACCACCCTCTTCATCCCAACATTTACTCTTCTTTTCTGAAAACCCATACATATCTTCACCTTCGCCTCCACAAGATAATGATCAGACATCTCTCCAGTTGCACCTCTCAGCACATTAACAACCAAAAGTCTCTCTTTCGCGCGCCTGTCAATTAACACGTAATCCAATAACGCTCTCTAGCCATCTCTCCTACTTACATACGTATACTTATGTATATCTCGCTTTTTAAACCAGGTATTCCCAATCACCAGTCCTTTTTCAGCACATAAATCTACAAGCTCTTCACCATTTCCACTTACAACACTGAACACCCCATGTATACCAATTATTCCCTCAACTGCCACATTACTCACCTCTGCATTCAAATCACCCATCACTATAACCCGGTCTTGTGCATCAAAACCACTAACACACTCATTCAGCTGCTCCCAAATCATTTGCCTCTCATGATCTTTCTTCTCATGCCTAGGTGCATATGCACCAATAATCACCCCTCTCTCTCCATCAACTTTCAGTTTTACCCATATTAATCGAGAATTTACTTTCTTACATTCTATCACATACTCCAACAACTCCTGTTTCATGAGTACTGCTACTCCTTCCCTTGCTCTTGTCCTCTCACTAACCCCTGACTATATATATATATATATATATATATATATATATATATATATATATATATATATATATATATATATATATATATATATATATGTGTGTGTGTGTGCGCGTGTGGGCGTTTATGTATGTATATGTGTATGTGGGTGGGTTGGGCCATCCTTTCGTCTGTTTCCTTGTGCTACCTCGCAAATGCGGGAGGCGGTGATTAAGTATAATAATGAAAATGAGACCTACCCGCCATAGGTCTGTCGAGCATCCTGCTGCATGACGTCAGCAATTCTCGTTCAGTTTTTGCTGGGACTAGTCAGACGCTGAGCACTAGATAACACCAGATTTTCAGTCTACTTATTAATGCTCGGGGATCTTTCCTTGATTTAGAGGGCCTCGATTATCTGAAAGTGTCTAGGTTAGTGTGTTATCTAAAATGGACATTCCTTCCTCCAATATTTCTCTCGTGAGTTTGGCATCTGGCCGGATTCCATGTGTGTCTTCTGGCTCCCACTATGTAAATGACATGAAAGACGTCGGGACAATCTAGAAAAAAATCATGCCTACATATGACAAACACCAATGATTCAGCATTGGTGGTTGATTCGTGTGAGAAACTGCACAAGTTGGTGACTGAGTTTGGCAGAGTGTGTAAAAGGTGAATGTTGAGAGTGATTATGAATAAAAGCAAGGTTATTAGGTTCAGCATGGTTAAGGGACAAGTTAGTTGGGATGTAAGTTTGAATGGAGAAGAACTGGAGCAAGTGAAATGTTTTAGATACTTGGGAGTGGACTTGGCAGCGAATGGAACCATGGACGCGAAAGTGAGTCATAGAGTAGGGTTGGTTGCCAAGGTGCTGGGAGCGATGAAGAATGTGTGGAAAGAGAGAACGTCATCTCGGCGAGCAAAACCGGGTATGTTTGAAGAAATAGTTGCTAAAACATTACATGACTGCGAGGCATGGGAGACAGAGTTATGCGAAGGAGGGTTATGTTGGAAATGAAATGTTTGAGAAAAATATGTGGTCTGAGGTGGTTTGGTCGAGTAAGTAATGTGTAAATAAAGAGACCGTGTTGAGATGGTTTGGACATATGGATAGAATGAGTGAGTAAAGGATGATAATTAAGGAGGGAACAAGGAGAAGGGGAATATCAAATTAGTGATGGAAGGATAGACTAAAAAAGATTTTGGGCGATCGGGTTCTGAACATACGGGAGGGTGCATGGCGTGCACGAAATAGAGTGAATGGGAACTTTGTGGTGCACTGGGGTCAACCTCCCGTAAATGGACTGAACCAGGATGTGTGAAACGTCCGTAGTAAAGCCTGGTAAGGTCTGTGGGGCCTGGAAATGGATAAGGAGCTGTGGTTTCGGCGCATTATACATGACAGCTTGAAAATGAGTGTGAGCAGATGTGACCTTTCTTCATCTGTTTTGTGGCTTTTCCTCTCTGACTGAAGTGGAAGAAGAGAAGGTATAATGTATATGCTATCTTTTTACCTTTGCTCATGCATTTTTGGTGTCTTCTGTAGATCAGAGTGGCGTCGAGAATGGATGAAAGCGAGCACGTATGATATGTACATATATATATATATATATATATATATATATATATATATATATATATATATATATATATATATCATCCCTGGGGATAGGGGAGAAAGAATACTTCCCACGTATTCCCTGCGTGTCGTAGAAGGCGACTAAAAGGGAAGGGAGCGGGGGGCTGGAAATCCTCCCCTCTCATTTATTTTTTTTAATTTTCCAAAAGAAGGAACAGAGAAGGGGGCCAGGTGAAGATATTCCCTCAAAGGCCCAGTCCTCTGTTCTTAACTCTGCCTCGCTATCGCGGGAAATGGCGAATAGTATGTAAGTAGCGTGTAAGTAGTGTGTAAGTGTGTAAGTCTTTTTCGTCTGTTTCCTAGCGTGACCTCACTGGTGCAGGAAGCGGCAATTGAGTCAGAAAAAATTAAAATCTATAGACCAGTATCCTATCTCTATTCTAAACTGTTTCTTTAATCTCTCACAAACAATCCCAATAGGATCCACTGATCTAATGTTGTTTGAACCTTTTGTAATCCTTTGCAAACCGGAGAGTGATTACCTTCGTATGGGAATACCTAGTGAGTAGTGAGTGCAACGACGCAGTATGTAAGTAGACCTTACAGCGAAGGTTTCATTATTCGATGTAGTACTAGTGGGTGTAACACACTCAGGCCGAGATCACCTCCTCCACCACCTTGATCACCATTTAATTGCTGCCATGCTTCATCCTTTACACCATCGCCTTTAAGTTCCCCACTGGCCGCTCTGGTCATTATAACAACATCAGACCCAGTCATCACCGGCGCAGCTTTTTGTTCTTAAAAAGCAACGTGGGGGAAGAGAGAATCACTTACGATACGGAGGAAGAGATGTCCACACAGAGTAAGAGCTACAGATAAAAGGGAAGAGGAAACACAAATAACGAAGAAAGAGAGAAGTACAGAAAACAAAGGAATCCAAAAAGAAGGGGAACAGAAAGCCACAAACAGCATACAAGAGATGGACCACAAACAACAGGGAGGAGGCGTGTTGTGCGAGGCAGGAAGGAAGCCGCCTATCTAATATCTCGTCCTGGCTGACCCAGTGGTCGCTACCCTTACCCTCTACTGCTGCTGCTGCTGCTGCTGCTGCTGCTGCTGCTGCTACAACTCTGCTGATCCCCTTGTTTTTACTACTGATGCTGCTCCTGCTTTTTCTTCCTGCCTCCTCTGCTGGTTGTCTTAATATTACTGCTGATGGTGTTGCTGTTGGTATACCCAACCCTGATAACTGTTGTTGTTGCTGCTGCTGCTGTTACAAGTCCTCCGGTTGATCCTTTTGATATTACTGCTGCTGTTGCTGTTGCTGCTACTGCTGCTGTTGCTGTTGCTGCTACTGCTGCTGTTGCTGTTGCTGTTACTGCTACTACTGCTGTTGCTGCTACTGTTGCTGTTACTATTACTGCTGCTGCTGCTGTTGCTGTTACTATTACTACTACTGCTGCTACTACTGCTGTTGCTGCTACCACTGCTACTACTGCTGCTGCTACAGCACCACCCATTGATATTGCCACTGGTGTTATAGCTACTGTAGGTGCTGTTACTGATCATCATATTGCTACATCTGCTCTCAGAGATGTTGTTAGTATTCTTGCTGTTCGTACAGCTGCTGCAGATCTTGATGTAGATAATGATACTGCTCGTTTGACACATATTGGTGCCATTGCTTTTGTTTTACTACAACCATCGCTGTCGCGCTGCTACTACTACCGCTACTACTACCGTTGCTACGAACGCTACGACTGCGACGACTGCTGCTACTACTATTATTACTACTTCTACTTATATGACTTCTACTACTACCCACCACTATTACTATTACCACTGCTGCCGCTATTAGTTCTACTCTTACTACTGATACTTTTGGCACTGTGGCTTCGACTACTTCTACCACTACAACTGCAACTACTACTAATAACAATAATGATATTGATCATCATAATAATACTACTACTGCTAATGATGATAATCATGATGATAATAGTAGTACTACTGCTAATAATAATGATAATGATAATGATAATGATAGTAATAATAATGACAATAATAATGATGATAAAGTAATGATTATAATAATAATAGTAATAATAATAATAATAATAATAATAATAATAATAATAATAATAATAATATAATTATAATAATAATAATAGTAAAAATAATAATAATGATAATAATAATAATGATTATAATAATAATGATAATAGTAATGATAATAATGATAATAATAGTAACGATAGTAATAATAACAATTTATAATAATAATAATAATGATGATAATACTAATAATGATAATAATGATAATAGTGATAATGATTATGATAATGATGATAACAATAGTAATGATAATAATAATGATGATAGTAATAATAATAATGATAATAATGATAATAATAATAATAATAACAGTAATAATAATGATAATAACAATGATAATAATAATGATAATAATAATGATAATAATAACAATAATTATAATACCACCTCTACTACTACCACCACTTCTGCTACTACTACAACAAATACTACTACTAATACTATTACCACTAATATTAATGATAATGACAACAGTTATAATAGCATAAATAACAACATTCTCGTGGAGCACTATACACGCCTCCAACATTACCTAAACAAAGGCTGTTTCCTATAAGTGGACTTCTGATGGAGGTTTCATGTTTGAAAACAGCATTACTGTTTAGTAGTCATGTGATATATCCTGAGCGTGCAAGCTTTTGATGGAATGGTAGGGTTATATTGTTCTTCATGTTTGTCTTGCTCTTCTTGATGCAAGAGATCGGGTACTTGTGATGAGTGGCGATTCGAATGTGAAAGTGGTTAATGTGGCCGTTGAGGACGTAATTGGAGGGCATGGGGTATCTAGTGATGTGAATGGCCATGGTGAGCATCTTGAGGAGTTGTATGCTGAAAAACAACTGATAAATGGGAATTCTTGAATTTAAAACAGTGGCATACATAAGTATGCATGGAGTAGGGAAAAATGGTTAGCAGGCATAAGTAGATTATGCAGTACTAAGTGATAGGGGCGCAAAATAGATATTCCTGGATGTGAATGTGCCGAGATGGTCAGCTGGTGGGATGTCTGACTATTACCTGGTGGAGGCGAGGGCGAAGTATTGTAGAAACTTATGGAAAGAGGAAATGATGTGGATGAGAAGAGGATGGTGAAAGTAAGTCTGCTTGAAAGAGTGTTGTGCGTGGAGATATACGGAGAGAGACTGAGTGGAGAATGGCACAAGGTCAGAGTGAACGATTCTTTGAGAGTGGGTGTGGATCAGGTTGTATTTAGAAAACCTGAACTGGAAGGTACGAAAGAAGTGTGTGGCATGCGGAAGGCGGAAGGTGGACAGGTGAGAAAAGGTAGAGTGGTAGTATGACGAAGTAAAGGTACTAGTGGAAGAGAAAAGAGGTTTTTATGAGTGGTACTTACGAGGGAGGAGTAGTATGAATGGGAGATGTACAAGAGAAAGCGGCAGGAGGTGAGGAGGAGGCTACAGGGAGCGAAAAAGATGGCAAATCGGAGTTGGGGTGAACAAATATCAGCAATAAGATATTGTTTCTGATGGACGTTAATAGTGTGAAAAAACAAAAAAAGAGAACAAGCGGGAACGTCGATGAACTGGGGATATGGGGAAGTGGTAACAGACTGAGATAAAGGAAAGAGGAGATATAGTGAGTACTTTGAAGGAATGTTTCATGTTTTTCATGATATGGTTGGAGATTTAGGGTGTTTGGATCTGGTAGATATGAACAGTGAGAAAGTTAGGTTGGGGATGAACAATGTGGTTTTAGGACAGGTAGACAATGTATGGATCAGATGTTTGTTCTGAAGATCGTTTATGAAAATTACTTAGAGGTAAAAGGATTTGAAGTATATGATAAGGCAGATAGAGATGCTTTGTTAAGGATGTTACGAGTGTATATGGTGTGGGAGAAAAGCTATTATAAACAGTGAGAAGCCTCTATCAAAAGAGTAAGGCGTGAGTGCGTGTAGGTAGAGAGAAGGGTGAGGTGTTCTGGGTGAAGGAGAGTCTTCGATAGGGGTAGGTAATGTTTCCATAGTTGTCTATTTAGTTTATGGATTGGGTGATGAGGGAGGTAAATGAAAGATTCTTTGGGTGAGGAGTAGGTATGCAGGCAGTTGAGGATGTGAGGATCTTGGGGAGTGGAGCAGGTAAGCAGTTGAGAATGGGGAGCCTTGGAGGTTAGACATCTGTTGTTTGCTGGAGACATGGCACTGGTAGAAGGATCGAGTGAGAAACTACAGATGTTGGCGTCTGAGTTCAAGAGGGTGTTTGAAAGGAGAAAGTTGACAAGAGATGCGATTTAAAACCACGATCATTAAGACTAGCAGTCCCAAGAAACAGATAAGTTGAGGTGTGAGACTAAATGGAAAAAACATGGAGGAAGATAGTATTTTATATACAAGGGAGAGGACACGGGAGTGAAAGGAACCGTGCATGCTATGGTGAGGGGGCAGAGGTCCTTCGAACATTGAGGAATGTGTGGAAAGAGAGTTCACTATGTAGGAGGGCGCAGATGGACATGTTTCAAAGTATGGTAGTCCAGATGTTGTTATACGGATACGAAGGGTGGGCCATAGATAAGGATGTACGAAAAATGGGGAATTTGTCAGAGATCAAATATCTGAGGATTGATAACTGATCGAGAATTATGGTAAAAAGCAGTGCACGGTTGAGAGAGCTGAAAAGGATATGTTGAAATGGTTTAAACATAAGGAGTGAATAAGTGATGAGAGGTAGACAGTGAAGATACATGTTTTAGAAGGGAAGAGAACAAGGAGAAGAAAGAAAGAAAATTGGAGATGGAAGAATATAGTGGATAATGTTCAAAGTGCTCGAGCCCTGAACATGCATGAGGAAGAAAGGCGTGAACGACAAAATTGAATTGGAGTTAAGTTGTTTCCAGGGAGCAACATGTTGTCGATGGACTGATCCAGGGCTTATCAAGTGGCCAGGGGAAACCGGAAAAAATATTTCTGTGGCCTGGTTCTTGACAGGGCCTCTGGTTCCAGATCACTTCACCTGACGGCTAAAGAAGGGACGTGACACAATGAGGCCTCCTTTTCGTTGTTTTTGATGCTACTACGCTGACGCAGGAAACGGCGAAGAAGTATATATATATATATATATATATATATATATATATATATATATATATATATATATATATATATATATATATATATATATTTTGTCGCTGTCTCCCGCGATTGCGAGGTAGCGCAAGGAAACAGACGAAAGAAATGGATCAACCCACCCCCATACACATGTATATCCATACGTCCACACACGCAAATATACATACCTACACAGCTTTCCATGGTTTACACCAGACGCTTCACATGCCCTGATTCAATCCACTGACAGCACTCCATCTTTCCACCTCCAATTTAGACTCCCACTTCTCCTCGTTCCCTCCACCTCCGACACATATATCCTCTTGGTCAATCTTTCCTCACTCATTCTCTCCATGTGCCCAAACCATTTCAAAACACCCTCTTCTGCTCTCTCAACCACGCTCTTTTTATTTCCACACATCTCTCTTACCCTTACGTTACTTACTCGATCAAACCACCTCACACCACACATTGTCCTCAAACATCTCATTTCCAGCACATCCATCCTCCTGCGCACAACTCTATCCATAGCCCACGCCTCGCAACCATACAACATTGTTGGAACCACTATTCCTTCAAACATACACATTTTTGCTTTCCGAGATAATGTTCTCGACTTCCATACATTCTTCAAGGCTCCCAGGATTTTCGCCCCCTCCCCCACCCTATGATCCACTTCCGCTAACATGGTTCCATCCGCTGCCTGATCCACTCCCAGATATCTAAAACACTTTACTTCCTCCAGTTTTTCTCCATTCAAACTTACCTCCCAATTGACTTGACCCTCAACCCTCCTGTACCTAATTACCTTGCTCTTATTCACATTTACTCTTAACTTTCTTCTTTCACACACTTTACCAAACTCAGTCACCAGCTTCTGCAGTTTCTCACATGAATCAGCCACCAGCGCTGTATCATCAGCGAACAACAACTGACTCACTTCCCAAGCTCTCTCATCCACAACAGACTTCATACTTGCCCCTCTTTCCAAAACTCTTGCATTCACCTCCCTAACAACCCCATCCATAAACAAATTAAACAACCATGGAGACATCACACACCCCTGCCGCAAACCTACATTTACTGAGAACCAATCACTTTCCTCTCTTCCTACACGTACACATGCCTTACATCCTCGATAAAAACTTTTCACTGCTTCTAACAACTTACCTCCCACACCATATATTTTAATACCTTCCACAAAGCATCTCTATCAACTCTATCATATGCCTTCTCCAGATCCATAAATGCTACACACAAATCCATTTGCTTTTCTAAGTATTTCTCACATACATTCTTCAAAGCAAACACCTGATCCAAACATCCTCTACCACTTCTGAAACCACACTGCTCTTCCCCAATCTGATGCTCTGTACATGCCTTCACCCTCTCAATGAATACCATCCCATATAATTTACCAGGAATACTCAACAAACTTATACCTCTGTAATTTGAGCACTCACTCTTATCCCCTTTGCCTTTGTACAATGGTACTATGCACGCATTCCGCCAATCCTCAGGCAACTCACCATGAGTCATACATACATTGAATAGCCTTACCAACCAGTTAACAATACAGTCACCCCCTTTTTTAATAGATTCCACCGCAATACCATCCAAACTTGCTGCCTTGCCGGCTTTCATCTTCCGTAAAGCTTTTACTACCTCTTCTCTATTTACCAAATCATTTTCCCTAACCCTCTCACATTGCACACCACCTTGACAAAAATACCCTATATCTGCCACTCTATCATCAAACACATTCAACAAGCCTTCAAAATACTCACTCCATCTCCTTCGCACATCACCACTACTTGTTATCACCTCCCCATTAGCCCCCTTCACTGAAGTTCCCATTTGCTCCCTTGTCTTACGCACTTTATTTACCTCCTTCCAAAATATCTTTTTATTCTCCCTGAAATTTAATGATACTCTCTCACCTCAACTCTCTTTTGCCCTCTTTATCACCTCTTGCACCTTTCTCTTGACCTCCTGCCTCTTTCTCTTATACATCTCCCACTCATTTGCATTTTTTCCCTGCAAAAATCGTCCAAATGCCTCTCTCTTCTCTTTCACTAATAATCTTATTTCTTCATCCCACCACTCACTACCTTTTCTAATCAACCCATTTCCCACGCTTCTCATGCCACAAGCATCTTTTGCGCAAGCCATCACTGATTCCCTAAATACATCCCATTCCTCCCCCACTCCCCTTACCTCCTTTGTTCTCACCTTTTTCCATTCTGTACTCAGTCTTTCATGGTACTTCCTCACACGTCTCCTTCCCAAGCTCACTTACTCTCACCAAACTCTTCACCCCAACATTCTCTCTTCTTTTCTGAAACCCCCCACAAATCTTCACTTTCGTCTCCACAAGATAATGATCAGACATCCCTCCAGTTGCACCTCTCAGCACATTAACATCCAAAAGTCTCTCTTTCGTGCGTCTATCAATTAACACGTAATCCAATAACGCTCTCTGGCCATCTCTCCTACTTACATACGTATACTTATGAATATTCCCAATCACCAGCCCTTTTTCAGCACATTTCCATTTAGAACACTGAACACTCCATGCATACCAATTATTCCCTCAACTGCCACATTACTCACCTTTGCATTCAAATCACCCATCACTATAACCCGGTCTTGTACATCAAAACCACTAACACACTCATTCAGCTGCTCCTAAAACACTTGCCTCTCATGATCTTTCTTCTCATGCCCAGGTGCATGTGCACCAATAATCACCCAAATCTCTCCATCAACTTTCAGTTTTACTCTTATCAATCTAGAATTTACTTTCTTACACTCTATCACATACTCCCACAACTCCTGGTTCAGGAGTAGTGCTACTCCTTCTCTTGCTCTTGTCCTCTCACTAACCCCTGACTCTACTCCCAAGACATTCTCAAACCGCCCCTCCCCTTTACCCTTGAGCTTCGTTTCACTCAGAGCCAAAACTTCCAGGTTCCTTTCCTTAAACATACTACCTATCTCTCCTTTTTTCTCATCTTGGTTACATCCACACACATTTAGACACCCCAATCTGAGCCTTCGAGGAGGATGAGCACTGCTCGCGTGACTCCTTCTTCTGTTTCCCCTTTTAGAAAGTTAAAATACAAGGAGGGGAGGGTTTCTGGCCCCCCGCTCCCGTCCCGTTTAGTCGCCTTCTACGACACGTGAGGAATGCGAGGGAAGTATTCTTTATCCCCTAGCCCCAGGGATAGGGGATAAAGGGGATATATATATATATATATATATATATATATATATATATATATATATATATATATATATATATATATATCCCTGAGGATAGGGGAGAAAGAATACTTCCCACGGATTCCCTGCGTGGCATAGAAGGCGGGTGAAAGAAGAGGGAATGAGCTATTGGAAATCATCCCCTCCCGTTTTTGTTTTTCTTCTTTATTATTACTTTTCCAAAAATAGGGCCAAGTAAGGATATTCCCTATAAGGCTCAGTCCTCTGTTCATAACGCTACCTAGCATGCGCGGGAAATGATGAGTATATATATATATATATATATATATATATATATTTTTTTTTTTTTTTTATACTTTGTCGCTGTCTCCCGCGTTTGCGAGGTAGCGCAAGGAAACAGACGAAAGAAATGGCCCAACCCCCCCCCCCATACACATGTACATACACACGTCCACACACGCAAATATACACACCTACACAGCTTTCCATGGTTTACCCCAGACGCTTCACATGCCTTGATTCAATCCACTGACAGCACGTCAACCCCTGTATACCACATCGCTCCAATTCACTCTATTCCTTGCCCTCCTTTCACCCTCCTGCATGTTCAGGCCCCGATCACACAAAATCTTTTTCACTCCATCTTTCCACCTCCAATTTGGTCTCCCTCTTCTCCTCGTTCCCTCCACCTCCGACACATATATCCTCTTGGTCACTCTTTCCTCACTCATTCTCTCCATGTGCTCAAACCATTTCAAAACACCCTCTTCTGCTCTCTCAACCACGCTCTTTTTATTTCCACACATCTCTCTTACCCTTACGTTACTTACTCGATCAAACCATCTCACACCACACATTGTCCTCAAACATCTCATTTCCAGCACATCCACCCTCCTGCGCACAACTCTATCCATTGCCCACGCCTCGCAACCATACAACATTGTTGGAACCACTATTCCTTCGAACACCCATTTTTGCTTTCCGAGATAATGTTCTCGACTTCTACACTCCCAGGATTTTCGCCCCCTCCCCCACCCTATGATCCACTTCCGCTTCCATGGTTCCATCCGCTGCCAGATCCACTCCCAGATATCTAAAACACTTTACTTCCTCCAGTTTTTCTCCATTCAAACTTACCTCCCAATTGACTTGACCCTCAACCCTACAGTACCTAATAACCTTGCTCTTATTCACATTTATATATATATATATATATATATATATATATATATATATATATATATATATATATATATAGTGCCATTGTACAAAGGCAAAGGGGATAAGAGTGAGTGCTCAAATTTCAAAGGTATAAGTTTGTTGAGTATTCCTGGTAAATTATATGGGAGGGTATTGATTGAGAGGGTGAAGGCATGTACAGAGCATCAGATTGGGGAAGAGCAGTGTGGTTTCAGAAGTGGTGGAAGATGTGTGGATCAAGTGATTGCTTTGAAGAATGTATGTGAGAAATACTTAGAAAAGCAAATGGATTTGTATGTAGCATTTATGGATCTGGAGAAGGCATATGATAGAGTTGATAGAGATGCTCTGTGGACGGTATTAAGAATATATGGTGTGGGAGGCAAGTTGTTAGAAGCAGTGAAAAGTTTTTATTGAGGTTGTAAGGCATGTGTACGTGTAGGAAGAGAGGAAAGTCATTGGTTCTCAGTGAATATAGGTTTGCGGCAGGGGTGTGTGATGTCTCCATGGTTGTTTAATTTGTTTATGGATGGGGTTGTTAGGGAGGTGAATGCAAGAGTTTTGGAAAGAGGGGCAAGTATGAAGTCTGTTCGTGATGAGAGAGCTTGGGAAGTGATTCAGTTGTTGTTCGCTGATGATACAGCGCTGGTGGCTGATTCATGTGAGCAACTGCAGAAGCTGGTGACTGAGTTTGGTAAAGTGTGTGAAAGAAGAAAGTTAAGAGTAAATGTGAATAAGAGCAAGGTTATTAGGTACAGTAGGGTTGAGGGTCAAGTCAATTGGGAGATAAGTTTGAATGGAGAAAAACTGAAGTGAAGTGTTTTAGATATCTGGGAGTGGATCTGGCTGCGGTTGGAACCATGGAAGCGGAAGTGGATCTTAGGGTGGGGGAGGGGGCGAAAATTCTGGGAGCCTTGAAGAATGTGTGGAAGTCGAGAACATTATCTCGGAAAGCAAAAATGAGTATGTTTGAAGGAATAGTGGTTCCAACAATGTTGTATGGTTGCGAGGCGTGGGCTATGGATAGAGTTGTGCGCAGGAGGATGGATGTGCTGGAAATGAGATGTTTGAGGACAATGTGTGGTGTGAGGTGGTTTGATCGAGTAAGTAACGTAAGGGTAAGAGAGATGTGTGGAAATAAAAAGAGCTTCGTTGAGAGAGCAGAAGAGGGTGTTTTGAAATGGTTTAGGCGCATGGAGAGAAAGAATGAGGAAAGATTGACCAAGAGGATATATGTGTCGGAGGTGGAGGGAACGAGGAAAAGTGGGAGCCCAAATTGGAGGTGGAAAGATGGAGTGAAAAAGATTTTGTGTGATCGGGGCCTGAACATGCAGGAGTGTGAAAGGAGGGCAAGAAATAGAGTGAATTGGATCGATGTGGTATACCGGGGTTGACGTGCTGTCAGTGGATTGAATCAGGGCATGTGAAGCGTCTGGGGTAAACCATGGAAAGCGGTGTAGGTATGTATATTTGCGTGTGTGGACGTGTATGTATATACATGTGTATGGGGGTGGGTTGGGCCATTTCTTTTGTCTGTTTCCTTGCGCTACCTCGCAAACGCGGGAGACAGCGACAAAGCAAAAAAAAAAAAAAAAGAAAAAGAAATATATATATATATATATATATATATATATATATATATATATATATATATATATATATATATATATATATGTATATATATATATATATATATATATATATATATATATATATATATATATATACGTATATATATATATATATATATATATATATATATATATATATATATATATATATATATATATATATATATATATATATATATATATATATATATTTCTTTTTCTTTTTCTCACATATTGACCAAGAGGATATATGTGTCGGAGGTGGAGGGAACGAGGAGAAGAGGGAGACCAAATTGGAGGTGGAAAGATGGAGTGAAAAAGATTTTGTGTGATCGGGGCCTGAACATTCAGGAGGGTGGAAGGAGGGCAAGGAATAGAGTGAATTGGAGCGATGTGGTATACAGGGGTTGACGTGCTTTCAGTGGATTGAATCATGGCATGTGAAGCGTCTGGGGTAAACCATGGAAAGCGGTGTAGGTATGTATATTTGCGTGTGTGGACGTGTGTATATGCATGTGTATGCGGGTGGGTTGGGCCATTTCTTTCGTCTGTTTCCTTGCGCTACCTCGCAAACGCGGGAGACAGCGACAGAGCAAAAAAAAAAAAAGAAATATATATATATATATATATATATATATATATATATATATATATATATATATATATATATATATATATATATATATATATATATATATATTCATGTAAGAAACTGCAGAAGCTGGTGACTGAGTTTGGTAAAGTGTGTGAAAGAAGAAAGTTAAGAGTAAATGTGAATAAGAGCAAGGTAATTAGGTACAGTAGGGTTGAGGGTCAAGTCAATTGGGAGGTAAGTTTGAATGGAGAAAAGCTGGAGGAAGTAAAGTGTTTTAGATATCTGGGAGTGGATCTGGCAACGGATGGAACCATGGAAGCGGAAGTGGATCATAGGGTGGGGGAGGGGGCGAAAATTCTGGGAGCCTTGAAGAATGTGTGGAAGTCGAGAACATTATCTCGGAAAGCAAAAATGAGTATGTTTGAAGGAATGGTGGTTCCAACAATCTTATATGGTTGCGAGGCGTGGGCTATGGATAGAGTTGTGCGCAGTGGATGGATGTGCTGGAAATGAGATGTTTGAGGACAATGTGTGGTGTGAGGTGGTTTGATCGAGTAAGTAACGTGAGGGTAAGAGAGATGTGTGGAAATAAAAAGAGCGTGGTTGAGAGAGCAGAAGAGGGTGTTTTGAAATGGTTTGGACACATGGAGAGAATGAGTGAGGAAAGATTGACCAAGAGGATATATATGTCGGAGGTGGAGGGAACGAGAAGTGGGAGACCAAATTGGAGGTGGAAAGATGGAGTGAAAAAGATTTTGTGTGATCGGGGCCTGAACATGCAGGAGGGTGAAATGAGGGAAAGGAATAGAGTGAATTGGATCGATGTGGTATGCCGGGGTTGACGTGCTGTCAGTGGATTGAATCAGGGCATGGGAAGCGTCTGGGGTAAACCATGGAAAGCTGTGTAGGTATGTATATTTGCGTGTGTGGACGTATGTATATACATGTGTATGGGTGTGGGTTGGGCCATTTCTTTCGTCTTTTTCTTTGCGCTACCTCTCAAACGCGGGAGACAGCGATAAAGCAAAAAAAAAAAAATATATATGTATATATATATATATATATTGTTACGAACTCAATACTTATTAAGGTCGCCAGTAACATATGTTACAAATACTATTGATCCTTGTCTTGCAAGGACGTTATAGATTTGTCAAGTTGCACAACTCAGGATAACACAATAATAAAGTTATGGAATTGAATTAAAGACCATCATTACATTAAATCCATTTATAATTAAAGAATTCAAGTGTACAAAGATAGGCACATAAATCAAGCTTGAATCATTACGTTAACACTGAAAGTGAGCTTAACACTGAACATGAGATAACGTTCCAGATATGATTTCAAGCCAGGAGATCTCTTTCTTGTGACACTTAGTTACGCTTGACGTGACACAATGAACTTCATCGTTACACTTATCTAAACCTGATGTAACACAGTAAACACTTAGCTAAATCTGATGTAACACAGTAAACACTTATAGCACAACACTCGGGTAACGGGCTTATAACACAGCAGGGCTGAAAGGCTTACAGGCTTACAGCAGGGGACACCACCCACCTCGCTGGGCTGGAGAGAGAGGAATCAGATCTCAGCGGGTGTAGTGGGTACCAGTAAAGACAAGCGTTCACCCTTGCTGCTATAAACCTTACATTTCGATTGGCTATAGAAATATAGGAGCAATTCTTATTGGTTGGAGGGTCCCAGAGTCTCGGCGTAGTTACACTCTTCGGTTTCTTGCGAACTCAGCACCGATGACATACGGTGGTGAAATACCCCCGCAGCTGACCCCATCAGAATGCTGGGTGGACAGAAACTCCGAGCCAGCCTCTGGCATCATCCTCGCCCTGATAAGAAATAGATACAACACACACACGTGTTCGTAACAATATGTATATATATATATATATATATATATATATATATATATATATATATATATATATATATATATATATATATATATATATATATATATATATATATATATATATATATATATATATATATATATATATATATATATATATTGTTTATAGTCAAAGGTTACCGACGGTGTTTTAGATCTACTGATGTTGCATTTATATTTTTCTATAAAACTAAACACACTACACCCTTGACTTCCCAAACTTCAGAACATTCTGAGCTTTCTAAGCTTTGCTACCCCTTACACTTCGCTTCCCTCTTATTTTGACTGACCTCTAATATTCACTACACTTTCATCTTCACTACACTCTCATCTTCACTACACTCTCATCTTCACTACACTTTCATCTTCACTACACTCTCATCTTCACTACACTCTCATCTTCACTACACTCTCATCTTCACTACACTCTAATCTTCACTACAATCTCATTTTCACTACACTCTCATCTTCACTACGTCCACTTTTTTATTACAACCTTATGGGTCGGAGCAGAGAGGCCTCTACACTACACGGTCTTCACTGGCTACTTATTTTCACTGAACCTTCATCTTCACTACATCCTCATGGTCTCAAGCTTCTTATCTTCGTTACACATTATCACTATAATGTTACATTCAAGGTCAAAGCATAATTTCAGTACAATGCTCCAGCAATACATTTCAATGCTAAAAAAAACCTGGTAATTCAGATAAATGACCATCTTCACTACAAACTCACCCGCAGTATATCCTTATCTGCACTACGCCATCTTAACAAAACACTTTTCTTCACTACGCTTTCACTTGAGGGTATTTGATCTGGTTTGATCTGGTTAAACATCACTATATCACACATCACTATATTAAAATATATGCAAGGATATCCGAGGTTACTTCGTTAACTACATCAGAGAAAATCATCATCTTCCAAGATGCAGATCTACGGAAGCGTTCACGTCCCTCGCCTACCAACTGCCAAGCCATTCTATTTCAAATCTCCTAACCTTTCCGGGAGCTGCTGGTCTTTCCCTAAATTGACTTCATACTCTACAACTCCCGTACCATTTGGCGATTCTTTCTATTGGGCCTTCCTTAAACGGCACCAGCGTATGCGGGCAGCCGTAATTGATATCAACTTTGTAGAAGAAGGCGTCGGCACAGAACACTTCCACGCAATGTAGTGCACCGAGGCAGCAATTTTCGACTTGACCACCTGCACCGTCGTCTCAGGACCCTCCCACTTAGTCGACATCAACGAATTTCTTGATGTACTTAACCAGTACGACGTATTGCTCTTCAAGGGAGGATATATCGAGGCTCTCTTTACCACCGTTTTTAAATGCCGCGCTAAAGTCGTTAACCTTGAGGATATGGGATGTCCCACCTACAACAAACTCATGTCGGATCCCAACTTCCTCCGTATCGCTGGCCTCTCTGTGGAGCAGATCACTTGCCACAGGCATGCTCGAAGCCCACACCACTGCGCCCTGGCCGAAGTCATTATATTTGCACACTGGCTGCTCTTGCCTTCCCTTTCCAAAGAACAAATGAAACTCTTCCGACGCTACCGTGCCTTCCATAAAGCTACCCTCAAAGAAATCTCTTTCTACCCAATGCGCAAGGATTCGGTCACCAAGTCTTCATATGACTGGGGCTACTCTTCCCTGTGATTGATTGATTCATTTTTCAAGATTAAGGAAAATGATTCATTTTCAAGATTAAGGAAAGTGATTCATTTTTCAAGATTAAGGAAAGTGATTCATTTTTCAAGATTAAGGAAAGTGATTCATTTTTCAAGATTAAGGAAAGTGATACATTTTTCGATTAAGGAATGTGATACATTTCTCAAGATTAAGGAAACTGATTCATTTTTCAAGATTAAGGAAAGTGATTCATTTTTCAAGATTAAGGAAAGTGATACATTTTTCGATTAAGGAATGTGATACATTTTTCAAGATTAAGGAAACTGATTCATTTTTCAAGATTAAGGAAAAATATTATAAAAATATTGTATTGCTTTTCGCCGTTGGCGACAGGGTAAACACCCATCCCCCCCGAAGCTTGGTTACCTTTCCGTGGTGGGGGGGACTTCATGGATTGAGCGGTAGCAACCATTGTTGGTTGCTACTGTTCAATCCATGAACGAAAAACCAAGCATCTTGAACAAATATGTCGTATATATTCATTTTGTGTCAAAACTGACGTTCGGAGGAATAGTTTTATGCTTGATATTGTCGTTTTTTGCTCTCGTAGTTACAGCAGTGAGCAATCGAGATAATTCATGATGGACAGACGAAATATATATATATATATATATATATATATATATATATATATATATATATATATATATATATATATATATATATATATATATATATATATATATATATATATATATATATATATATACATACATATATATATTTTTTTTTTCAAACTATTCGCCATTTCCCGCATCAGCTAGGTAGCGTTAAGAACAGAGGACTGGGCCTCTGAGGGAACATCCTCACCTGGCCCACTTCTCTGTTCCTTCTTTTGGAAAATTAAAAAAAAAACAAGAGGGGAGGATTTCCAGCCCGCCGCTCCCTCCCCTTTTAGTCGCCCTCTACGACAAGCAGGGAATACGTGGGAAGTATTCTTTCTCCCCTATATCCAGGGATAATATATATATATATATATATATATATATATATATATATATATATATATATATATATATATATTTATTTTTTTTTTTTTTGATTTGTCGCTGTCTCCCGCGTTTGCGAGGTAGCGCAAAGAAACAGACAAAAGAAATGGCCCAACCCACACCCATACACATGTATATACATACGTCCACACACGCAAATATACATACCTACACAGCTTTCCATGGTTTACCCCAGACGCTTCACATGCCCTAATTCAACCCACTGACAGCACGTCAACCCCGGTATACCACATCGATCCAATTCACTCTATTCCTCGCCCTCCTTTCACCCTCCTGCATGTTCAGGCCCCGATCACACAAAATCTTTTTCACTCCATCTTTCCACCTCCAATTTGGTCTCCCACTTCTCGTTCCCTCCACCTCCGACACATATATCCTCTTGGTCAATCTTTCCTCACTCATTCTCTCCATGTGCCCAAACCATTTCAAAACACCCTCTTCTGCTCTCTCAACCACGCTCTTTTTATTTCCACACATTTCTGTTACCCTTACGTTACTTACTCGATCAAACCACCTCACACCACACATTGTCCTCAAACATCTCATTTCCAGCACATCCATCCTCCTGCGCACAACTCTATCCATAGCCCACGCCTCGCAACCATACAACATTGTTGGAACCACTATTCCTTCAAACATACCCATTTTTGCTTTCCGAGATAGTGTTCTCGACTTCCACACATTCTTCAAGGCTCCCAGAATTTTCGCCCCCTCCCCCACCCTATGATCCACTTCCGCTTCCATGGTTCCATCCGCTGCCAGATCCACTCCCAGGTATCTAAAACACTTTACTTCCTCCAGTTTTTCTCCATTCAAACTTACCTCCCAATTGACTTGACCCTCAACCCTACTGTACCTAATAACCTTGCTCTTATTCACATTTACTCTTAACTTTCTTCTTTCACACACTTTACCAAACTCAGTCACCAGCTTCTGCAGTTTCTTACATGAATCAGCCACCAGCGCTGTATCATCAGCGAACAACAACTGACTCACTTCCCAAACTCTCTCATCCACAACAGACTTCATACTTGCCCCTCTTTCCAAAACTCTTGCATTTACCTCCCTAAGAACCCCATCCATAAAAAAATTAAACAACCATGGAGACATCACACACCCCTGCCGCAAACCTACATTCACTGAGAACCAATCACTTTCCTCTCTTCCTACACGTACACATACCTTACATCCTCGATAAAAACTTTTCACTGCTTCTAACAACTTGCCTCCCACACCATATATTCTTAATACCTTCCACAGAGCATCTCTATCAACTCTATCATATGCCTTCTCCAGATCCATAAATGCTACATACAAATCCATTTGCTTTTCTAAGTATTTCTCACATACATTCTTCAAAGCAAACGCCTGATTCAAACATCCTCTACCACTTCTGAAACCACAATGCTCTTCCCCAATCTGATGCTCTGTACATGCCTTCACCCTCTCAATCAATACCCTCCCATATAATTTACCAGGAATACTCAACAAATTTATACCTCTGTAATTTGAGCACTCACTCTTATCCCCTTTGCCTTTGTACAATGGCACTATGCACGCATTCCGCCAATCCTCAGGCACCTCACCATGAGTCATACATAAATTAAATAACCTTACCAACCAGTCAATAATACAGTCACCCCCTTTTGTAATAAATTCCACTGCAATACCTAATAACCTTGCTGCCTTGCCTGCTTTCATCTTCCGCAAAGCTTTTACTACCTCTTCTCTGTTTACCAAATCATTTTCCCTAACCCTCTCACTTTGCACACCACCTCGACCAAAACACCCTATATCTGCCACTCTATCATCAAACACATTCAACAAACCTTCAAAATACTCACTCCACCACCTTCTTACATCACTACTTGTTGTCACCTACCCATTTCCGCCCTTCACTGAAGTTCTCATTTGCTCCCTTGTCTTACGCGCTTTATTTACCTCCTTCCAGAACATCTTTTTATTCTCCCTAAAATTTAATGATACTCTCTCACCCCAACTCTCATTTGCCCTCTTTTTCACCTCTTGCACATTTCTCTTGACCTCCTGTCTCTTTCTTTTATACATCTCCAACTCATTTGAATTTTTTCCCATTCAAAAATCGTCCAAATGCCTCTCTCTTCTCTTTCACTAATAATCTTACTTCTTCATCCCACCACTCACTACCCTTTCTAATCAACCCACCTCCCACTCTTCCCCAGCCACAAGCATCTTTTGCGCAAGCCATCACTGATTCCCTAAATACATCCAATTCCTCCCCCACTCCCCTTACTTCCATTGTTCTCACCTTTTTCCATTCTGTACTCAGTCTCTCCTGGTACTTCCTCATACAAGTCTCCTTCCCAAGCTCACTTACTCTCACCACCCTCTTCACCTCAACATTCACTCTTCTTTTCTGAAAACCCATACAAATCTTCACCTTAGCCTCCACAAGATAATGATCAGACATCCCTCCAGTTGCACCTCTCAGCACATTAACATCCAAAAGTCTCTCTTTCGCGCGCCTGTCAATTAACACGTAATCCAATAACGCTCTCTGGCCATCTCTCCTACTTACATACGTATACTTACGTATATCTCGCTTTTTAAACCAGGTATTCCCAATCACCAGTCCTTTTTCAGCACATAAATCTATAAGCTCTTCACCATTTCCATTTACAACACTGAACACCCCATGTATACCAATTATTCCCTCAACTGCCATATTACTCACCTTTGCATTCAAATCACCCATCACTATAACCCGGTCTCGTGCATCAAAACCACTAACACACTCATTCAGCTGCTCCCAAAACACTTGCCTCTCATGATCTTTCTTCTCATGCCCAGGTGCATATGCACCAATAATCACCCATCTCTCTCCATCAACTTTCAGTTTTGCCCATATTAATCGAAAATTTACTTTCTTACATTCTATCACATACTCCCACAACTCCTGTTTCAGGAGTACTGCTACTCCTTCCCTTGCTCTTGTCCTCTCACTAACCCCTGACTTGATATATATATATATATATATATATATATATATATATATATATATATATATATATATATATATATATATATATATATATATATATATATATATATATATATATATATATATATATATATATATATATATATATATATATATATATATATATATATATATATATATATATATATATATATATATATATATATATATATATATATATATATATATATATATATATATATATATATGTATACACCTATATATATATATATATATATATATATATATGCATATATATATATATATATATATATATATATATATATATATATTTTTTTTTTTTTTTTTAAACTATTCGCCATTTCCCGCATTAGCGAGGTAGCGTTAAGAACAGAGGAATGGGCATGATAAGCGTGGGAGGTGGGTTGATTAGAAAGGGTAGTGAGTGGTGGGATGAATAAGTAAGATTATTAGTGAAAGAGAAGAGAGAGGCATTTGGACGATTTTCGCAGGGAAAAAATGGAAATGAGTGGAAGATGTAAAAAGAAAGAGGCAGTAGGTCAAGAGAAAGGTCAAGAGGTGAAAAAAAGGGCAAATGAGAGTTGAGGTGAGAGAGTCTCATTAAATTTTAGGGAAAATAAAAAGATGTTTTGGAAGGAGGTAAAGTGCGTAAGATATGGGAGGAAATGGGAACTTCAGTAAAGGGGGCTAATGGGGAGGTGATAACAAGTCGTGGCGATGTGAGTAGGAGATGGAGTGAGTATTTTGAATGTTTGTTGACTGTGTGTCATGATAGAGTGGCATATATAAGGTATTTTGGTCGAGGTGGTGTGCAAAGTGACAGGGTTAGGGAAAATGATTTGGTAAACAGAGAAGAGGTAGAAAAAGCTTTGCGGAAGTTGAAAGCCGGCAAGGCAGCAGGTTTGCAGTGGAATTTATCAAAAAGAAAGAGGTGACTCTATTGTTGACTGGTTGGTAAGGTCATTTAATGTATGTATGATTCATGGTGAGGTACCTGAGGATTGGCGGAATGCTTGCATAGTGTCATTGTACAAAGGCAAAGGGGATAGGAGTGAGTGTTCAAATTGCAGAGTTATAATTTTGTTGAGTATTCCTGGTATATTATATGGGAGGGTATTGATTGAGAGGGTGAAGGCATGTAGAAAGCATCAGATTGGGGAAGAGCAGTGTGGTTTCAGAAGTGGTAGAGGATGTGTGGATCAGGTGTTTGCTTTCAAGAATGCATGTGAGAAATACTTAGAAAAGCAAATGGATTTGTATGTAGCACTGATGGATCTGAAGAAGGAATATGATAGAGTTGATAGAGATGCTCTGTGGAAGGTATTAAGAATATATGGTGTGGCAGGCAAGTTGTTAGAAGCAGTTAAAAGTTTTTATCGAGGATGTAAGGCATGTGTTCGTGTAGAAAGAGAGGAAAGTGATTGGTTCTCAGTGAATGTGGGTTTGCGGCAGGGGTGTTTGATGTCTCCATGGTTGTTTAATTTGTTTATAGATGGGGTTGTTAGGGAGGTGAATGCAAGAGTTTTGGAAAGAGGGGCAAGTATGCAGTCTGTTTTTAATGAGAGAGCTTGGAAAGAGAGTCAGTTGTTGTTCGCTGATGATACAGCGCTGGTTGCTGATTCATGTGAGAAACTGCAGAAGCTGGTGACTGAGTTTGGTGAAGTGTGTGGAAGAAGAAAGTTGAGAGTAAATATGAATAAGAGCAAGGTTATTAGGTACAGTAGGGTTGAGGGTCAAGTCAATTGGGAGGTAAGTTTGAGTGGAGATAAACTGGAGGAAGTAAAGCGTTTTAGATATCTGGGAGTGGATCTGGCAGCGGATGGAACCATGGAAGCGGAAGTGAATCATAAGGCGGGGAAGGGGGCGAAAATTCTGGGAGCCTTGAAGAATGTTTGGAAGTCGAAACAATTATCTCGAAAAGCAAAAATGGGTATATTTGAAGAAATAGTGGTTCCAACAACGTTGTATGGTTGTGAGGCGTAGGGTATGGATAGAGTTTTGCGCATGAGGGTGGATGTGCTGGAAATGAGATGTTTGAGGACAATATGTGGTGTGAGGTGGTTTGATAGAGTAAGTAATGTAAGGGTAAGAGAGATGTGTAGAAATAAAAACAATGTGGTTGAGAGAGCAGAAGAGGGTGTTTTGAAATGGTTTGTTCTCATAGAGAGAATGAGTGAGGAAAAATTGGCCAAGAGGATATATTTGTTAGAGGTGGAGGGAACGAGGAGAAGTGGGAGACCAAAATCGAGGTGGAAAGATGGAGCCAAAAAGATTTTGAGTGATAGGGGCCTGAACATGCAGGAGGGTGAAAGGCGTGCAAGGAATAGAGAGAATTGGAATGATGTGGTATACCGGGGTCGACGTGCTGTCAATGGATTGAACCAGGGCATGTGAAGCGTCTGGGGTAAACCATGGAAAGGTCTCTGGGGCCTGGATGTGGAAAGGGAGCTGTGGTTTCGGTGCATTATTACATGACAGCTAGAGAATGTAGAATTTGTTGTCTTTTCCTATCGCTACTTCTCACACATGAGGGGGGAGGGTTTTTCTTATTCCATATGCGGTGAGGTGGCGATGGGAATAAATAAAGGCAGACAGTATTAATCATGTACATGTCTATATATGTACATGTCTGTGTGTGCATATATATGTATACATTGAGATGCATAGGTATGTATATTTGCGTGTGTGGACGTGTATGTATATACATGTGTATGTGGGTGGGTTGGGCCATTCTTTCGTCTGTTTCCTTGCGCTAACTCGCTAACGCGGGAGACAGCGACAAAGCAAAATATATAATAATATAATATGTATATTTGCGTGTGTGGACGTGTATGTATATACATGTGTATGTGGGTGGGCTGGTCCATTCTTTCGTCTGCTTCCTTGCGCTACCTCGCTGACGAGGGAGACAACGACAAAGTAATATAAATATAAATAAATAAATATAATATATATATATATATATATATATATATATATATATATATATATATATATATATATATATATATATATATATATATATATATATATATATATATATATATATATATATCCCTATGAGTCCACGGGGAAAATGAAACACGAGAAGTTCCCAAGTGCACTTTCGTGTAATAATCACATCATCAGGGGAGACACAAGAGAGAAATATAACAGTCAGTTGATATACATCGAAGAAACGAAGCTAGGACGCCATTTGGTAAACATGACAATCACATGTTTACCAAATGGCGTCCTAGCTTCGTTTCTTCTATGTATATCAACTGACTGTTATATCTCTCTATTGTGTCTCCCCTGATGATGTGATTATTACACGAAAGTGCACTTGGGAACTTTTCAGGTTTCATTTTCCCCCTGGACTCATAGGAATAACTTGATCACGCGCAAAATTGTGATCCTTTCCAATATATATATATATATATATATATATACATATATATATATATATATATATATATATATATATATATATATATATATATATATATATATATATATATATATATATATATATATATATATATATATATATCCCTGGGGATAGGGGAGAAAGAATACTTCCCACGTATTCCCTGCGTGTCGTAGAAGGCGACTAAAAGGGAAGGGAGCGGGAGGCTGGAAATCCTCCCCTCATTTTTATTTTTCCAAAAGAAGAAACAGAGAAAGGGGCCAGGTGAGGATATTCCCTCAAAGGCCCAGTCCTCATCCTCTGTTCTTAACGCTACCTCGCTAATGCGGGAAATGGCGATTAGTATAAAAAAAAAATATATACATATATATATATATATATATATCATTTTTTTCTTTTTTTTTTTCTTGCTTTGTCGCTATCTCCCAAGTTAGCGCGGTAGCGCAAGGAAACAGACGAAAGAATGGCTCAACCCACCCACATACACATGAATATACATACACGTCCAGACACGCAAATATACATACTTATACATCTAAATGTATACAAATATATACACACACAGACATATACATATATACACATGAACATAATTCATACTTTTCACTACCTCGCCACATATGAAATAACCACCCCCTCCCCCCTCATGTGTGCGAGGTAGATCTAGGAAAAGACAACAAAGGCCCCATTTCTTCACACTCAGTCTCTAGCTGTCATGTAATAATGCACCGATACCACGGCTCCCTTTCCACATCCAGGCCTCACAGAACTTTCCATGGTTTACCCCAGATGATTCACATCCCTGGTTCAATCCACTGACAGCACGTCGACCCCTGTATACCACATCCTTCTAATTCACTCTATTCCTTGCACGCCTTTCACCCTCCTGCATGTTTAGGCCCCGATCACTCAAAATCTTTTTCACACCATCTTTCCACCTCCAATTTGGTTTCCCACTTCCCCTCGTTTCCTCCACCTCCGACACATATATCCTCTTGGTCAATCTTTCCTCACTCATTCTCTCCATGTGACCAAACCATTTCAAAACACCCTCTTCTGCTCTCTCAACCACACTCTTTTTATTACCACACATCCCTCTTACCCTATTATTACTTACTCGATCAAACCACCTCACACCATACATTGTCCTCAAACATCTCATTTCCAGCACATCCACCCTCCTGCGCACAACTCTATCCATAGTCCACGCCTCGCAACAATACAACATTGTTGGAACCACTATTCCTTCAAACATACCCATTTTTGCTTTCCTAGACAATGCTCTCGACTTCCACACATTCTTCAAGGCTCCCAGAATTTTCGCTCCCTCCCCCACCCTTTGATTCATTTCCGATTCCATGGTTCCATCCGCTGCCAAATCCTGTCCCAGATATCTAAAACACTTCACTTCCTCCAGTTTTTCTCCATTCAAACTTACCTCCCAATTGACTTGACCCTCAACCCTAGTGTACCTAATAACCTTGCTCTTATTCACATTTACTCTCAAATTTCTTCTTTCACACACTTTACCAAATTCAGTCACCAGCTTCTGCAGTTTCTCACATGAATCAACCACCAGCGCTGTATCATCAGCGAACAACAACTTACCCACTTCCCAAGCTCTCTCATTCAAAACAGACTGCATACTTGCCCCTCTTTCCAAAACTCTTGCATTCACCTCCCTAACAACCCCATCCATAAACAAATTATTCAACCATGGAGAAATCCCACACCCCTGCCGCAACCCTACATTCACTGAGAACCAATCACTTTCCTCTCTTCCTACACGTACACATGCCTTACAACCTCGATAAAAACTTTTCACTGCTTCTAACAACTTGCCTCACACACCATATATTCTTAATACCTTCCACAGAGCATCTCTATCAACTCTATCATATGCCTTCTCCAGATCCATAAATGCTACATACAAATCCATTTGCTTTTCTAAGTATTTCTCACATACATTCTTCAAAGCAAACACCTGATCCACACATCCTCTACCACTTCTGAAACCACACTGCTCTTCCCCAATCTGATGCTCTGTACATGCCTTCACCCTCTCAATCAATACCCTCCCATATAATTTAGCAGGAATACTCAGCACTTTTATGCCTCTGTAATTTAAGCACTCACTCCTATCCCCTTTGCCTTTGTGCAATGGCACTATGCAAGCATTCCGCCAGTCCTGAGGCACCTCACCATGAATCATACATACATTACATAACCTTACCAACCAGTCAACAATACAGTCACCCCCTTTTTTAATAAATTCCACTGCAATGCCATCCAAACCCGCTGCCATGCCGGCTTTCATCTTCCGCAAATCTTTTACTACCTCTTCTCTGTTTACCAAATCATTTTCCCTAACCCTGTCACTTTGCACACCACTTCGACCAAAACACCTATATCTGCCACTCTATCATCAAACACATTCAACAAACCTTCAAAATACTCACTCCATCGCCTTCTCACAACACCACTACTCGTTATCACCTCCCCATTGGACCCCTTCACTGAAGTTCCCATTTGTTCCCTTGTCTTACGCACTTTATTTACCTCCTTCCAAAGTATCTTTTTATTCTCCCTAAAATTTAATGATACTCTCTCACCCGAACTCTCATTTGCCCTCTTTTTCACCTCTTGCACCTTTTTCTTGACCTCCTCCCTCCTTCTTTTATACATCTCTCACCCATTTCCATTATTTCACTGCAAAAATCGTTTAAATGCCTCTCTCTTGTCTTTCGCTAATAATCTTAATTCTTCATCCCACCACTCACTACCCTTTCTAATCTGCCCACCTCCCACGCTTCTCATGCCACAAGCATCTTTTGAGCAAGCCACCACTGCTTCCCTAAATACATCCCATTCCTCCCCCAATCCCCTTACGTCTTATGTTCTCACCTTTTTCCAGTCTGTCCTCAGTCTCTCCTGTACTTCCTCACTCCAGTCTCCTTCTCAAGCTCACTCTCACCACTCTCTTCACCCCAGCATTCTCTATTCTTTTCTGTAAACCTCTACAAATCTTCACCGCCTCCAAAAGATAATGATCAGACATCGCTCCAGTTGCACCTCTCGGCACATTAACATCCAAAAGTGTCTCTTTCGCGTGCCTATCAATTAACACGTAATCCAATAATGCTCTCTGGCCATCTATCTTACTTTCATACGTGTACTTATTTATATCTCTCTTTTTTAACCAGGTATTCCCAATCACCAGTCCTTTTTCAGCACATAAATCTACAAGCTCTTCACCATTTCCATTTACAACGCTGAACACCTTATGTATACCAATTATTCCCTCAACTGCCACATTACTCACCTTTGCATTTAAATCACCCATTACTATAACCCGTTCTCGTGCATCAAAACCACTAACACAATCATTCAGCTGCTCCCAAAACACTTCCCTCTCATGATCTTTCTTCTCATGCCAGGTGCATGTGCATCAGTAATCACCCACCTCTCTCCATCAACTTTCAGTTTCACCCATATCAATCTAGAGTTTACTTTCTTACACTCTATCACATACTCCCACCACTCTTATTTAGGAGTAGTGCTATTCCTTCCCTTGCTCTTGTCCTCTCGCTAACCCAAGACTTTCCCAAACCACTCTTCCCCTTTACCCTTTAGCTTCGTATCACTCAGAGCCAAAACATCCAGGTTCTTTTCATGAAGCATACTACCTATCTCTCCTTTTTTCTCATCTTGGTTACATTCACACACATTTAGACACCCCAATCTGAGCCTTCGAGGAGGATGAGCACTCCCCGCGTGACTCCTTCTTCTGTTTCCCCTTTTAGAAAGTTAAAGTGCAAGGTGAGGAGGGTTTCTAGCCCCCCGCTCTCGTCCCCTTTAGTCGCCTTCTACGACAAGTGAGGAATGCGTGGGAAGTATTCTTTCTCCCCTATCCCCAGGGGTCCCGGGTTCGATCCTGGCTGTTGGAGGCTTTGTATGTTATATGAAGGTGCGTGTTTTTATGCACTATGTTCTTATTCATATACCTCTGCATTGTACAGTTAGGTTCGGTAAAATGCTTTCTGCTGGCTATGTGCGTTTGTTTGGAAATGACCAGTGTAGACCCCGTTGCTCACCAATGTGAGATGAAGGGCATTCAAGTACATAGTATTCGAATAGTTATTTCCTATTAGCCAGGCCCATAGCCTAGCGGTTAGCATTCCCACCTCTTGCACAGGGGTCCCGGGTTCGATCCTGGCTGTTGGAGCTTTGTATGTTCTATGAAGGTGCGAGTTTCTGTGCACTATGTTCGTATATATATATATATATATATATATATATATATATATATATATATATATATATATATATATATATATATACACATATATATATAGTTAAGTATGTAACTCATATAACAAGTTTGTAGGGTTAGTTGAGACAAATTTCAGTCAAACAATCTATCCTTGTTAAGATAACACTATCTAAAAGCTGTTAAATTTGTCTAAAATTTGACTTATTCAAAACGTTACAGATAAAAAACTAGATGCATAGCTCAATAAATGACTTTGTAGGAGGAAAATTATTAGAAAATAGGATTTCCGACGTGTGAAATTTTAATGAGACACTTTTCATCAAGCGTAACTCTTTTGCTTTTTTTTTCATGTCTATGTCTCACTTATAGTGAATCGATTTCGTGTCATTTATAGTTGAAAAATTTGGTGAATGAGTGACCAACTTGAAAGATGATAACCCAAACTGCAAATTTCTCTTGCCAGGCTCGACGTCACCCACGCTTTAAAGTTCCTCCTCCCACACCACCCCACGTCCACCGACGCTACTCTACACTTACTGTTTTTGCTGTTACTGTTTCTGCTGCTGGCACTTCTATTGTTATCATTACTGCTGCTGTTGCTGTTACTGTTGCTGCTGTTGATATCCTTTTTGTTACCACAACTGCTATTGTTATAGTTGTTGCTGCTGTTGCCAATCATGTCACCAATGCTGCTTATGCTGCAGCTTTAACGGCCATTACCGCTACTCCTCATATTACTGTTCTGTCTGCTATACGTGGCGCAGCTGCTGACATCAAGCACCGCCAGACTCCTACACGACTGCCAGGCAAGATCACTACCATGACCTGCCCACACACCCTCTCTTTACTGGCGTCAACATTAACGTTAGCTTATGGATGTAGTGATACGACAGGTCCTGACAATAGCAACAGCCCCGAACACTGACTTAGCAAGAGAGCTTGCACAGGTATGTGTTTTTCCCAACTATTTACAGCTAGTATGTGGTACATCCTATATTCATCCTGTAAACAGAAGCGCCACATGATTACGCAGGTCACAAAGGGTCTTTGTCAGACCCCAGTGGGCGGGTAGATATGGTGTCGATTGTTACAGTATCGACTCATTCCATAACTTTACAGTCTGTCATATAACAGATTTATCTACAACATGCACAATCTGGATATATTGTCAGAATTTCAGATATCTTACTTCTAACAATTAGATGTGCCATTTTTGGCAGAGCTTTTCAACATTCTAAGATGTAGTATTCAAGAATGTGTTCATAGATCTGGCTAAAATGCCAGAAATAAAAAAAGGAAATACCATCTGGATTAGTTTGTAGACTCCTATAGCACAGACACCAGAGGTAGACGGAAGACTTTACGATCAATTTGCAGAAATTTGTAATGAACAAGATTCTGTCACAATGGGAGATTCTAACATACGAGTATCTATACTGCGCGGGACGTTGGCCTCTACCAAAATTTGCTTGATAGTATCACAAGACATTTAGTTGAGGAACCTGCTGACGATGAAACAGACTAAGTTCTGACTACAAATAAGGATCGCCTTCCTAATGTTGAGGAGGGAGGGAAAGTTTGATACAAGTGATCACCGGCAAATACTGGGCAGCGCGAGAGTCGAGAAGAAATCGAGATTTTAGACGGGAATTTCAATGGCCTTCTTCCTGCTCTTGACAGGAGAACCCGGGATGATATCGTTAATGAAAATGATTGTGGACGTTGCCTGGAAAAGATTCTGTGGTGCTTTGAAGCAGTGGAGGGAACTTATGTGCCAGTGCGTCTAAGACGGTCTTGTTTCATAACGAGGCCAAAGAGGTGGAGCGATGACATAAAGAAGTGTTTGTTTTCTAAGAAATTAACATACTAAAGACTCAGAGACAAATAACAAACATGACGGAGTAAAGCATATAAATTTGCGAAGGGAAAATATGAACGTTATGAAATTTATGAAGCGTATATCGCTAAAAGTAATAAGAATACTTAGTTTTATGGTTATTTTTGAAGAAAGGTCTTCATCTAATCAACTGGGACATTCGTTGTTGATGACAGAAAGTGATGACTTGATTCAAGACATTTTATCTTCATTTTCTTCTCCCAACTCCATTTCCGTTGCTAAGAAGGGAGAACGTTTTATATCATATTGAAATAACAGATAAAGGTATACATACCATCAGCGTTAAATGGTATGAGAATAGATGAGAACTCTGAAGGTGGTGAAAGATAAGATAGTCAAACCACCGACTGCTATTTTCAACACGTCACTTGCTGCGGGAAATGTTCCAGAGTGATGAATATTTGCCGATGTATCACCGATATCATGAAAGTAGCATATCATTCCCCAGAAATTATCGATCACTTAATTTCAGTATTTGGTAAAATAATGGAAACCATCGTTCATGATACTGCAAACTAATTAGAGGACACCGCTTGATAAACGAAATTGACGAAATCGCTCATTTTTGACAAATCTGCTTCATTTCTCTTATGATATAATCAATATATACGATGAACGTAAAGAAAACTGATATCATCTATCTAGATGTTCAGGAAATCAATCTTTAAACTTCTACATCAAAGGCTACTAACAAAAGTTAAGTCAAATGGCATAGATAGGGATGTACTTCTATGGTTAGAAAATTGGCTGACTGACCACAACAAAGAGTAGTGTTTAGTGATCAGCTTTTGAATGATTAGACGTAACAAGTGGTGTACCACAGGGAATAGTCTTAGGATCAATGCAATCTCATATGTATTAATGATATTGATTATCGGCTTTGTTGTAAAGTTGGGAAATAAATATACGACAGACATTGAACGTTTACAACTTCAAACTGGAATAGAGAAACTTATGCACTGGGCTAATAGGTGACAAAGGAATCTTGATACTGATCAGTGAAAGGAGTTCCATATCGGCAGTAAATATAAAAGGAAAAGCTACGATATGAATTCTGTGAGCTACGAAAGGTAAATGATTAATAGAACTTGGGTATACTAATCTCTGGTGACTTAAAGCCAAGCAATAAGTGCAGTAAAAAGGGTAAACTATATTCTTCGATTAAGGGATAGGACTTTCGATTATCCTCGCTCTTCACGACTCACTGATGCATCCCATCTTGAATACCGTGTTGACTTTTGGTTGCTCTACGTAAGGAGAGACACAGAATGGAGAGAGTACAGAGTCGAGCTACCATGGTGATTCCCCAGCTTGAGATAGAAATCCTATGAGAGCCAACTGAACGATGAAAAGTATTCAGCTATAATGAAAATCATTAAAGGCTTCGATCATTTCGATCTAATGAGCTACTTAATGGTAGATTCGTCTGATTTCACTCGTAGCAATGGATATAACCTCGTGCAAGCGTTTTACTTCGAGTGAGGTGAATCTCTTTTCCTTCAACAGGATTGTTAATATATGGAATTATCTACTACTGAGAGTAATTGAAAGCATTACTACTGATACGTTTAGATATTTCAATTCGTTTCATTTCAAATCCAAGACAGACATTATTTGCCCCTCCTTAGCTGAACGAAAACTTTACGGGTCTTCCTCTTTCGTATATCTGTATGTCTTTCTACTCTTACTTCATTCATCCATACGTTTCTGTTCTCTTTCACCATCGCGAACAGTCTCGTTAGGACCCAATAGTATGTTGCTGTTTGGATTTAGTTGTATTCTGTCGTAATACTGCCCATAGCCTAGATTTATTTACCAATGAAATCTTGAAACCTACTGACCTGCTTACTTTCTCCGTAGACATGTCTTACCTGACACATGCCAATGTGATGGAAAAAAGTGCTTATTTGCACTCGTCTATTTGCTTCGAGTATTCCGTTAATTCCTTCCTGATTCCATCTTTAAGACGGAATCCTTTTGACAACCTGACGTTGTTTTTCATAGCCTCTCTGTCATGCGTAAGTTTGGCTCCAGCATTAGCTTCACTATGATCCCTGAGACTTTTGTGAAAAGGATTCCGTTTATATGTCTTGATCAATAGAAATTGCATATCAGTGTCTGGTTTGAGAGACCAGGATAGTACATTCTGATCTCAGGGTATTTCAGGCCAGCATTAAGGATTAAGGATCAAAGATGAATCAACCGTCCGTGGATATGGCTTTCGCAAGTTGTGGTGAGAATTGGATAAACACAGATTGTAGGGCAGATGCCCAAATGTCTATTCTGACATTTTTCCTCTAATCTCTTACAATGGAGAGTGGCGCTTTAAGCCTTCCCAATGGCAAAGGTTGAGAGAGCTATCACCAAAGTTACTCAGTGTTATGTTATTTCTAATCTGTAGTTTCCATATGTCCTGAAGAGCTCTGGTTTTGGCAGTGCTGAAAATGAGGTTATTCTTTTCTCAGGTCTGTGGGAAATGCCACTATTTCCTAATTTTCTATAATTTATTGTACTCCAACCATTACCATGTGATGGCTTTTATTTGCATCCATTTAGATTTCAATTTACTTGCTATGTGTCATAAATACTTCGACGATTCTCTAAGAACAGCATGATCGGAGACTCCCCTCACAAGTGTCATTCCCGTCATAAGACTGATGTCAGTATTCTATCCTCATTGTTAAGTTTACCTGTTACTTTCCGCATTCTACATATTCTGTTGATTTTATGACAACCCAATACAGTTAGTTCTCAAAGCTTAGTTTTGCAATCTGTCAAGTCTTTCACTATCTTTACTGCCATGTAGGCCTTTATCTATTACAAAAATGTCATTTCAGCAACTTTGATAACTGCATCGTAATAAGGTACGTACTCTGCACCAGATTTTATAGATCAGAGTTGATCTCTATATAGCCGATCAAGATTTCATGCAAGACCTACCGTACGCGGGACTGAGATGCCAAGATATCTTTAAAAGAAAATAAAGTCAATGGTATTTTCACCAACTTACAATTTAGATGGTCAGCGTTTCATCTTCTCTACGTCGGAGGCTCCAATCACGGACAAAAGTCTACATCAAGGTCTGGACTGAATTGAAGTATAGAGAAGTTAATGAAAGGGAGAAAAAAAAGAGACAAAGGAAAGTATTTTCGGATTTTGGAGGAAGCGCAAAACCTGTCTTCTGGAATCTGCCAGTTCATATGTTTATTGGGAGAGACATGAGACGGTGGAGAGTTCCAAAGCTTCGACGTGTAGGAAAAGAAAGAAACAGTTATCAAAACGGCCCACTCCTGAGTTACCAACGACCACACAATAATCATGTGACACAGCAGCTTATCGAGTATTGTATGGTCTAGCTAGTGGTGAGGCACACAAGCAAGCACCTTCGTTTTATCTGCTGAAATGATAAGGCCAAGGCTGTGTGTATGCAGTTAAGGATGGTTTGCACTCCACAATATGTTCTGTTGAGAACAATATCATCAGTGTAATTAGCAGTGATATTCTTAGGACTTTCTTGGAATGATTTTAGTAATGTAATGATTAGTACAAGAAAAAAGTAATGATATGTACCTCACCTTGACGAGCACCAAGTTGCATTGGCTTTAACTTAAGTTCTGTTATCCAGTGCAGAAGTCGACCACCTATGTCCACCTTAGGTAGGCCATGCAGTACAACTTGCCTATTAGCAAGATCAAATGTAACTTTCAAGTTAAGAAGCGTGGTGTATTTGTGCCGTCCATCCCCTTAAACTGTTAGGAAAGTTGGGATACGATTGTGTACACCTTTGTATGTTTGAAGGTATATATGTCAGGCGACTCATGTTCCATAGTAGAGTGGGAATCCCGCCAGCCATCGTAGGCAGACGGATGCTCTCGCTTCGGTCGACTGTGGGGTTGTGGGAAGTAGCTGGCAACCTAGCTGGCATAGCATTAACAACCACAGTTATGGTACTGACAACCACTGGTAATGATACCGACATCCATGAAATAGTTCTGACAATCATGGTACGGTTCTGTCAACCAGCGGTAGGGCACTAACAACCGCCGATTATGGTACTGACAACCATGGTATGGTACTGACAACCATGGTATGGTACTGACAACCATAGTATAGTACTGACAATCATGGTATTGTACTGGCCACCAGTGGCAGGGCATTGACAGCCTTTCGTAATGTACTGACAACTAAGATATGGTGTCGACAATCACTGTACGGCACTGGCCATCAGCGGCAGGGTACTGACAGCCGGATGATAGCACTGATAACCAAGGTAAGGTACTGTGAAACATTATGTCACTGACCATCACTGGGATGGTACTTACAACCTCTGGAATAGTAGTGACAACCACTAGCATGGCAGTGAAACCCCCTGCCTCTTTGTAACTGCTGTTGTAAAGGTGTTTAAAAAACGTTAACTTGGTGACGGTGAAGGGAAATTATTACATGGCTTGTCTTTGAAACTGGAGAGAGAGAGAGAGAGAGAGAGAGAGAGAGAGAGAGAGAGAGAGAGAGAGAGAGAGAGAGAGAGAGAGAGAGAGAGAGAGAGAGAGAGAGAGAGAGAGAGAGAGAGAGAGAGAGAGAGAGAGAGAGAGAGAGAGAGAGAGAGAGAGAGAGAGAGAGAGAGAGAGAGAGAGAGAGAGAGAGAGAGAGAGAGAGAGAGAGAAAACATCTTGTTCTAACAGTTCTGTATTTGAGTTCGTGAAGCAAAGTTGACCCATGAAGATGTCTTGGTCTATGCTGAGATGCAGGACAACCAAAATACTTGCTTCTGCAGGCCTCTACTCCATGAAGGTTTATGTCATTACATAAAGAGGCAAAATGAAATCTCTCGTAAAGTACCACAAAGTCCCATGAACTAAGGCATCACAGACAGGATGTGTGGCATCTCTTCAGACCTAAAACTATCCATTACCATCACACTGTGTTTTCTAAGTCATGCTGAACAACTCAAAGATGACATAAGTATTACAGGAAGCAGTAAACCTTGTAAGTCGAGCCACTGTGTGTGTGTGTTAGAGAAAAAAAGGGTATTTGCTGAGAACTTTTACTTATAATCATTAAGCATTATCTTTTATGCACAAATGATATTCAGAGGCATATCAAATGATTTGCACTGTAGTATGAAAATACGTTGAATTCTAGTACCTGTGGAGCACCAGTTATGAGGTGACGAAATACCTATTACTAAGGCATTGTTTAAGTCCAAACTTCATTGTGCGCAACTGTGTCAACCTTGAGTGTAAGCCAGAGTCACACTCAGCTGCAATGTGCTACATGTAATGCACTCGTAGCACTCGTAATGATCATCATTATATTTACATTTCTCATAATCTTAACCTCTGCATCGTTCCAAATGACGTTCCCAGTTGAACCACAGTGTTCCAAGTGAAGGTCCTTCACACACATAGGAAAGTTACAGACTTCAGCACATCTCTCTCATAGACCAATCCTCTGGTGGACCCTCCGAAAAGATTGTCACCAGTAAATTCAAAATAATGAGGATCATATTTCAGACTCTCGCTTGTGAACATAGACACGGTTATCTGGAAGTGGAAAGGCAGTCATGAGTTCGTGGGCGAGAATTATGAGTGTTAGATGAGTGCTGTTCTTTTCAGATATAAATATCTTTATTCAGATAAACACAATGTGATGACCCAAAACAGCTGTCGTACGTAACAGCTGACATCCATCTGCTGATAGCATTTCCTGTGTAGAGTGACCAACAAGATTTACATTAGGCTAATCTGTAACGTAAACCTAAATCTTACGTAAACCCTGACTACTCCCTCATACCTGGGATGTGTAGACTATGGGTGCCGGTGTCTGGTGACCTCATTACTTAGCCCCTCACTAGGAGCAGGTGGCGTGTGGGCCCAGTCAAGTAACGCAGCTGGTGTGGGACTTGGCGCCCCATTATCTTATTAAGCGCCAGCAAGGAGAGCCCCAATGTCCGGCGTATAAAGAGAACTCTGCCAGCTGGACCGTCAACGGTATCCCGCATATAAGGATAAGGTCTAACTGCTGAAGTATAGCCTGTGTACCACATACTCATGAGACACCTACAGGTGGAGTGTGGACAACGTCTGTAATATAGAGGTGACTGAAGCCTCTGGTCTGGTAACGGAGGTAGGTGATAGAGGCAACCAGTCTACCAGCGGAAGCTGGTGTTTGAACATAGCCAACCTCAGGCGTGTCAACAGAGGAAGGTGTATAGTATCTGTGTCGTACCTGCTAACCTACCAGTCCTTCCCTCACTTCAGTGATACTGTTACATACAAGATGATTTAGTGGTCCTGGACATAATGTCACAAGTCTGGGAATATTGAATATTCCTTCTTGGACATACTGCCACATGACAGGATACATGCGGTCTCTCTTTTTCTTTAATACTCACCACACTAATCCCTCCATCTCCGCTCCTTCATACAGCCGAACTCTTGTTTCCACCCAGAGAGGAACTAGTGAATACAGAGCGAGATGCTTTCAGCGAGATTAGTGAGAGACTGAATACCCTTTGGTTTAGAACTGAAGTTCCAATGTCTCCAGCGTTGCATGGCAATGGTTTGGACAGGTCAGTTAAAGTTGAATCTACACTACGTGTTAAACGAATACCAGGGTAACAATAATTAAAATGATAAGAATATAGAAATTTGATGTACATAGTTGGTGAGGACAGAAACTCTTGTATGGTAAGAAGCCAGTGACCAAGGAACACATTACCAGATATAAGAGTAAGAAGATGTGTGTGAATTTACACTTCTTTCTTTGTCTTCTTTAGATTCATCTAAAATACCCCATTTTTACATCATCATATCAGTCTTTTTCTCTGATGTCTTGCACTTTTTTGTTCTCTTTCTCATCCTCAAAATAGGAAATCCTTCCTTCCCTGCTCGCCTAATATTCAGATTCAAATTTTCATTTTCCTTCTGTATCTTATTCTCAAAACGATGATAGAATAATCGTATCCATCTATCATATCTCTACCCTTTATTTGTTTTCTAAAATGTATTTATCCAGGCTTTGGTCCACAACATCGACTCACCAACACCGTCCCCTGCCCAAAGTTGGTCAGATGAACCTACACAACTTCTGCTACACTGGCCTCCTCACCTTCCCTCCCACCTTCATATCCATCACTGCCCTCCCCCATGTACGTTGCTCCCGACCTCACCTCCATCACTATTCTAACCCCTATGACCTGTCTTCCGCCACCCTCACCTCCTTCGCTATCTTCTCTCCCCTCTACACCCTCTCACCCAGCATCATAAAATCGTTAGACTGTCAAAAGATGATAGATAAGTAAACAAATATCAATATGAATTCCGGAATAAATGATCAAGTTTAATGAAACCATATATATGCGATAAATTGAATTCCAAAATATCTTGCGATGTTACATATTTTGGCTTTCGTAAAGCCTTCGATAACAATGTACTATATAAAGGAATGCTAAGTCATATCAAAGCTCACGGCATTATAGACAGTAGGTTAGCTCTCTGAGCGGAGACAGAGAGTAATATTCAATGGAGAGGCATCTGACTGGCTTCATGTGTCTGGTCGAGTTCTACATGGCCAAGTCTTAGGACCCAGGCTTTTCATCACTTACATCAACCAATGAAAAAAAAAAAAGATCCACAAGAATATCTAAAGCAGCCAACGACACGAAATTAGAAAACCTATCCAACTCAGAGATGGCTACCTGAAAACTCGGAGGATATAGTCAGAGCGGTCATGGTAGATAGATTTCATCCTCGAACAATGCAGAGTTACGCATTTTGATGCCAAATTATAAACTCATGAAAAGAAAGTGATTCGTAACCACCAATAGACGTTGAGAAGAAAAGGGGTTTGGAGTGATTATCAGTAAGTGGTACCTAGCTGCTTACAATAAAGATATATAGGATGTTAGGTTTCATAACTAAAAGTATGTACTACGAGAAAAAGGATACGATACTCACGTTTTAGAATGCTCGGGTCAGACTTCGTTTGAAATACGCTGTTCAGCTTTCGTCACCAATACTGATCAAAGATGAGGAGAAACCTGGGCGAATTCAAAGAACAACTGAACTATTTCCTTCATTTAGAAACAACTCTTATGAGGAAAGACTCAATAGATCTAGAGTTGTAATTTCTAAAGTAGCACAGACCCTTCGATGATATGATAGAAGTAATGAAAATACTAAACTTGACGTCAAATCACACGCAAATTCAAATGCCAGAGTTAATGGCATGTGGGCGGCGTAAGAACATTGTGGGCCAAAGTTATTTCCACAAAAAGGGTGCTTGAGCACTGGAATAGATTACCTCACTCTGTAGTAAACGCAAAGACGGAAAGTTTCTTTTGATAAAAGCTACACAAATATTTTGTTGATATAAGTTAAAATGGACCGTTCAGTAGGCTGCTAATAACGTCTCTTTCAAAATCTAACTGAAGAGCAAATGTCGTCATACACTTGGCAAACTTTATCAAGTCCACACTTTTCTTTAGAACAATCATAGCAGTATTGTACCCTGATACTGATGATTTTCATATCCTCATCTTCCTGCAGGCTGTTGAACCGGAGGGAGAGGTGGGTGGGGATGTACCATTTGCTAAACTAACAAGAGAGATAAACGAGTTACATATCATTAGGTTTTCTGTATTTGTCATTCCAATGTACATGAAATCTTCCCGGATACGACCCACTCTGTACCACCATACTTAATTACTTAAGAAATTAACCGTCCAACTACACAAAGCCTTATAGACCATCAGGTCGTCTTTTATTTGGTTTTTCCATGTGCTTCTTCACTGGTTTCTTGAAACCGTCATATATATATATATATATATATATATATATATATATATATATATATATATCACATCACTTCCTCTCGCAAGTCACCTTCCCAAGCTCACATACTCTCACCACTCTCTTCACCCCAACAATCTCTCTTCTTTTCTGAAAACCTCTACAAATCTTCACCTTCGCCTCAACAAGATAATGATCAGATATCCCTCCAGTTGCACCTCTCAGCACATTAACATCCAAAAGTCTCTCTTTCACGCGCCTATCAATAAACACATAATCCAATAACGCTCCCCGGCCATCTCTCCTACTTACATACGTATACTTATGAATATCTCTCTTTTAAACCAGGTATTCCCAATCACCAGTCCTTTTTTAGCACACAAATCTACAAGCTCTTCACCATTTCCATTTACAACACTGAACACCCCATGTACACCAATTATTCCCTCAACTGCCACATTACTCAACTTTACATTCAAATCACCAATCATTATAACCCGGTCTCGTGCATCAAAACTACTAACACACTCACTCAGCTGCTCTCAAAACACTTGCCTCTCATGATCTTCCTTCTCATGCCCAGGTGCATGTGCACCAATAATCACCCATCTCTATCCATCCACTTCCAGTTTAACCCATATCAATCTAGAGTTTACCTTCTTACACTCTATCACATACTCCTACCACTCCTGTTTCAGGAGTAGTGCTACTTCTTCCCTTGCTCTTGTCCTCTCACTTTACTCCCAAAACATTCCCAAACCACTCTTCCCCTTTACCCTTGAGCTTCGTTTCACTCAGAGCCAAAACATCCAGGTTCCTTTCCTCAAACATACTACCTATCTCCTTTTTTCTCATCTTGGTTACATCCACACACATTTAGACACCCCAATCTGAGCCTTCGAGGAGGATGAGCACCCCCCGCGTGACTCCTTCTTCTGTTTCCCCTTTTAGAAAGTTAGAATACAAGGAGGGGATGGTTTCTTGCCACCCCCCGCTCTCGTTCTCTTTACTCGCCTTCTACGACACGTGAGGAATGCGTGGGAAGTACTCTTTCTCCCCATACCCTCAGGGATATATGTTAAGGTGAAATCGCACTTAAGTTGCTCATACAATTCTATTTAACATGTAATTTTTCTATATATGTTTCGTGGAGACACTCCACCTCATCAGGTGCCAGTACTTAACAAAGTTATTGAAATCCCAACTTCACATTTAGTTCCGGCCATCCAACACCAATCTTCTAGGCCAAGGACTGTCTGCTATGTGTGCTCTTAACCCTTGTACGAGAGAGTGATTAAGGTGGGTCAGATGGCTGGGGATGACCTTGGTAGCTAGGTATATTATGAACAATTCTTTTTTTTATGTTTTCGTACCATTTCTCCCATAATGGTTTGGGTAATGCTAGGATGGGCTTTAAAATTACCTGGGGTAAATCAAAGTTCTAGTATTAGCAATTAAGACCGATTCAATGACGTTACGTGTGGCATAATCAGCATAGGGGTATGAAATGACGGGATTTTCAAGATCTATTGGGTGATCATTTTCATGACAATGTTTAGCGATTGCATTTTTGTGGTCATCTCTGCGTACTGAATGTCGATGCCAATAACACCTCTCCGTTACAGTCTAACTTGTTTGGCCTAAATAGATATATTTACATGCCATGCATTTGACAGCATAAACAGTTCCAGTTGTTGCATGGTTTGGACTATTAGCTATCAAGGTCTTGCTGATAGTGTTATTTTACTGAAAAGCAACACTACAATAATTGTTTTCTAGAACATGTAAATTTGCTAAGTTGGGAGAATAGGGCAACTCTAAACTTTAAGACTTATCCTTATTTGTCACATTTTGTTACAAGAAGCATAAAATGTCTTCCTAGCTTTCTAGTAAGCTTTGTTCACAAACCAGTTGGGATAATATAACTGCCTAAAGATACGTCTTATATGACTGCATTCATCTACCAGGCCTATGGGATCACATATCCGTAGGGCTCTTAAAAACAGACATACATACAGACGTTTTTACAGAGGTATCATGTATTTAGAAATAATTAATATAATTCTCAGAGTTGGTAGGATTCCTGTAGATTTTAGAAAGACAGATGATCAGATTCTCTACTTATCAACACATCTAGAATGAGCAGTTTGCTCTCTTTTTTCCCATTCCATCTTGAACTTGATGGTGGGGTGGATGTTATATAATTCATTACAGAAAACATCACAGTCTTGGAAGGGTGGCCACGTATCTAAACCAGATTTTCGAACTGACAAACAAGAAGACATAAAACGTTTTTCAAGGCACGCCCAGCTACCCGGGTGAACTCCCGCCACGTGACTCCTCTTAATCACTCCCTTACACTGGGTATGGCCAGACAAAGCAGATACCGCTTGGTCTATAAAGACTGGTGTTGGACGGCGGGAATCAAATGTGATGCTGGGATTCAAATAACTTTGTCAAGTTCTGGCACCTGATGAGAATGTTTATGTTTTGCTAATGACTATGTTTTAGAGTTTTTGATGTTTTGCGGTAAGACTCGCATCAGTCTCGAAAAATTATTCACCTGTACCTTTTCCTCGAATTCCCATCTCTTTAGCATAAAATGATAATATTTTTGAATGTGTTTATGCATAAATGATCATTTAATATATCAAATATGTAATTGTGAACGATTATCTTCCGTCGAAAAGTCTCATCGCAAGGGGGTCCCCTTGCGAGGGCCACCTTTGCAACGTTCTAGTGAACCATCTCACAGTCATACCAACCAGCCAATCAGCGTCGACCCGAGTCGCATTACCATGTTCCTGAATGCGACGATGCGGAGCTTCGTCACCTTTGCAAAGTCGACCGCTCGTCGTATGGTTCTTGAATACAGGCCATACGACGAAGGTTTTGAAGGCACTGAAGAATGTGTGGAAAGAGTGGTCGTTATTTGAGAGGGCAAAACTGGATATGTTTGAAGATACAGTTGTCCCAGTGATGTTGTATGGATGTGAGGCATGTGTGGAGGAGAGTGACTTTGTTGGAAATGAAATATCTGTAAGGCTAAAATAAGGTGTGAATTGGTTTGATCGAGTGAATAATAAAAGGACGAGAGACATGTAATGATAAGAAGTTGTGGCTGAAAGAGCTGGAAAGTGTGATGAAATAGTTTGGACATGTGGAGAGAAAGAAAGATCTAAGACTGACAAAGAGGATTTATGTTGTCAGAAGTGGAGGTGACAAGGAGGAAGGTGTAGGCTGAATTTGAGACGGAGGGATGGAGTGAAGATGATCTTGAGCGATCGGGGCCTGAAAATGGAAGAGGGTGAAAGACATGCACGGGCTGAAGAGAACTGGAACCCTGTGGTATACAGTGGTCGATGAACCGTCAATGGACTGAAACAGGGTACATGAGGCGGCCGAGGGGAACCAGGGAAAGGTTTGTGGATCCTGGTTATCCACAGGGAGCTGTGATTTTGTTGCATTACACATGACAGCTAGAGTTTGGGTGTGTATGAATGCAGCCTTTCTTTGTCTGTCTCTTGCTACCTTGCTAATCCTGTAAACAGCGAACAGGTAGGAAAAGAAAGAAAGAAAGAAAGAAAGAAAGAGAAAGGATAAGAAAAAAATATATATATGAAAAAAATTGAGAGGTGAGAAAGACGCGGACGACATATTCAAGATATCGATGGAAATGTAAATATGGAACATACTTGGGTTTCCCACGGAGCCTCATAGCCCAGTCATCGATTGACATAAACAGTGAACAGCCGTCAGCCTTGTTCACTAGTTTGTCTAATAAACGAACAAACATCACTACAAAGACACACACACACACACACACACACACACACACACACACACACACACACAAGTATGCCTGGGTTGTATGAATAATACGCTAATAAACAGATGTAACAAACCAACTACACACTCCAGCAGACCCATTATCTTTCAGTGCATCTGGCTTAAAGCCTGTCTCCCAGTTTTCAATGTTTTCCTCTGCTCCACCAACTCCGCTCTCTCAGCTCGGCAAACTTTATAACTCCCTTCAACTGTTGAAATTTCTGCCACAAGAGCCTGACATCCTCGCATCCTCAGGTTGAGCTCCTCTGTTTGGGAGATCTCAACGTATGCCACAGGGAGTGGTTGAAATATACCCTACACAGATGGTAGGGTGAGGTTGTGGGGTTGAGTGTTTAGGTTTCGCCTCTTCATGATTAATGATATGGAACACATTATCAATCATCGCGCCCATATTGCACACCGGCAACCGTTTTCATATTCAGTCCTTCATGTTATATCTACTCAGCCTAGCCTTCGTTGGGCTTATCTGACCAAACTCACTCGCCTAAGTAATTGCACCTTCTCCTGCTGCTGTCCACATTAATCGGTCTTGGAACTGCAGAAGTGCTGACTGGAATACCTTTTAGTCCTACAATAGAAATGTTACCGTCTCTCCTCAGGTGACACGTCTGCTCTTGTTGAATATATTGCTATAGGTTATTGTTGGAGGAAGAGAGGCATATCTCCATTCTTCCTCTAAAACTGTTTCCCCCGAAAGGTGGTTCACGTTTCCTGTTCTAAGGCCATTCGGACGAGGGACACAGGAAACAGGACCTGGAACACTCTCATTCTTCTATCAACATAAAGTCTTCCTCCGTTCTTGAAATCATTACAAATATGTTATTCGAAGAAAACGCGCTCCTTTATGAAAGGGAGGTGTGACAACATGTTCTCTTCTCCAACTGATAGGTCTTTCTGGTCTTTAGTTTATCCGTTCCGACGATACTTAGATATCTCTTCTAGCAACAAATAGTCTTTTTCTCTCTCTCTCTATTTCTCCTCTAACTCCATTTTTGATGACTTTAACATTTCCATACACCCTTTCCCACCTCCTACTGGTTCTATGCCCCTCTCTGCTATCTCGAGGCAACCACTCCAAAAAATACTTTAGATACATGCGATGTGTTGGACCAGAAGGCATCCATCATCTTGCTTTGGAGGAATGCTTTTCTGTTCTTGAGGCCGTGCTAACATCTTATCTGCTGCTCTGTAAAAACCACAGCATTTTCTTCACCTTGAAAGCAAGCATTTTACAGCCTATCACAAATTTTTGTGATTGTTCTAATCCCTCCAGTTATCGTCCTTTCTCCCTGGTTGTTGCTTTTTCCCTGATTTTCCAGGATTTTCTCAAACTCAGTCTCCTTAAAGATCTTAAATCTCACAGTCTCTTGTATCCTATTATCAGTATTCTCTTATGAGACGAGACCCAGCGATGATCTTCTTACCTATCACACTAATGTCTGGTCATTCTCTCTATAAATCCTACGGGAATCCTTCGTTGTATCCTGTGATTTCTCGAACGTTTCTGGCAAGGTGTGGCTTCGAGGTCTTATCTGCGAGCTCTTTTCTTCTGGCACTCCTACCTCACTCATTTCTCTCATGTCCGCTGCCAACAGCAGTCTCTCTTTTTTTTTCCATCTGCAATTTTCTTCCTTTTCATCATCGATATCCTCTAAAAAGTGCGAGTCTGAGGTGCTCATACTCTATGGATTCAACTCTGTAGTTCTCCATTTCTATCGAATCTCTTTCTTCTTCCCCTCTCTTTCTCAACCAATGTCTCGCCTCGCCACAGCCGCCTCTGTAAGCTCGGATTTAGACGGGATTTTCCGGTGAGGCGAGTGCAATCTAGTTAGATTTTATGCATTCTAAACCACAACTTATTTATTTCTACTCGTAATTCAGTCACATTTTTCACATCTCCTTTGACGGCTCTATGATTCCACCGTTCATCACAGTAAACATACTTGAGATCACAAGCGCGAAAATTAAAATCCTGTTCAGTTGGCGAAAATTTTAGCCTTCTGAACAGCTGCACTGATTATGCAAAGGATTAATTCCTTCATGAATGGAGTTACTGATAAGGATCTAACTACAAACTCCCTTCAAAAAGGCGAGTCAGAGCGATATGACATGTCAATTTTCTCAACTTGACCTGCAACCTGAGCACAACTCGCCTGTACTCCATTGTTCGTTCTCGTTTCCTCTTAGATGAGTGTGGTCTCTGCTCCCGAGCACTGTTTGGTTGTGAGCCTCCACTATTAGCCAGACCAGATAATATTCAGCAAGACAGTATCACCTGGATACTCAAGTGTGAGCCAATAGGATGCCTGTCTCTCTTGCTACACCGGTATGTTTAGGAGCTCTCTATATTCTAATGGCTCTCTAAACCAACACCCCTTGTCTCACCTCTATTTCCTGTCTATAATCTTATCCCTTCCCATTCCAACTACCACCACCCACCTTCTGTATTCCATTTAAGTACTGGTCTTACAGAAGACTTTCGTCCTCAACCAAAATCTTCGAAATATGTATGTCCCATTTCATGTATTATTACCAGAGGAACAACGGCTATGGAAGAGTCCTGGTGGTATACAGAACCCCGTTCAAAAGACTTCTGCTGCCAAATCCTGCACTACTTCACGTAACATGTAATATGGACTCCACTGGAATGATAGATTCCACGACGAGAGTGTACTCCCAATGATACAATCTTCTTAAAAGCGACTTTTCACTCTCAGTGAACCTGAACCTCTTGCAGGTGGAGCTAGGCAACACCATATACATATATGATGGCTGATTCGGGTGAGAAACTGCAGAAGCTGGTGACTGAGTTTCGTAAAGTGTGTGAAAGAAGAAAGCTGAGAGTAAATGTGAATAAGAGCAAGGTTATTAGGAACAGTAGGGTTGAGTGACAAGTCAACTGGGAGGTAAGTTTGAATGGAGAAAAACTGGAGGAAGTGAAGTGTTTTAGATATCTAGGAGTGGATCTGGCAGTGGAAGGAACCATGGAAGCGGAAGTGAATCATAGGGCGGGGGAGGGGGCGAAAGTTCTGGGAGCGTTGAAAAATGTGAGGAAGGCGAGAACGTTATCTCGGAAAGCAAAAATGGGTATGTTTGAAGGAATAGTGGTTCCAACAATGTTATATGGTTGCAAGGCGTGGGCAATAGATAAGGTTGTGCGGAGGAGGGTGGATGTGCTGGAAATGAGATGTTTGAGGACAATATGTGATGTGAGGTGGTTTGATCGAGTAAGTAATGGAAAGGTAAGATAGAAGTGTGGAAATAAAAAGAGTGTGGTTGAGAGAGCAGAAGAGGATGTTTTGAAATGCTTTGGTCGCATGAAGAGAATGCGTGAGGAAAGATTGACAAAGAGGATTTATGTGTCATAGGTGGAGGAAACGAGGAGAAGTGCAGGACCAAATTAGAGGTGGAAAGGAGTGAAAAAGATTTTGAGTGATCGGGGCCTGAACATGCAGGAGGGTGAAAGGCGTGCAAGGAATAGAGTGAATTGGAACGATGTGGTATACCGGGGGTCGACTTGCTATCAATGGATTGAACCAGGGCATGTGAAGCGTCTGGGGTAAGCCATGGAAAGTTTTGTGGGGCCTGGATTTGGAAAGGGACCTGTGGTTTCAGTGCATTATTACATGACAGCTAGAGACTGAGTGTGAACGAATGTGGCCTTTGTTGTCTTTTCCTAGCGCAACCTTCAGCACATGCGGGGGGAGTGGGTTGTCATTTCATGTGTGGCGGGGTGGCGACGAGAATGAATAAGGGCAGACTATGAATTATGTACATGTGTATATATGTATATGTCTGTGTGTGTATATATATGTATACATTGATATGTATAGGTATGTATATGTGCCTGTGTGGACGTGTATGCATATATGTGTGTATGTGGGTGGGTTGGGCCATTCTTTCGTCTGTTTCCTTGCGCTACCTAGGTAACGCGGGAGACAGCGACAAAGTGAAACAATATATATATATATATATATATATATATATATATATATATATATATATATATATATATATATATATATATATATATATATATATATATATATATATATATGTATATATACATATATATATTTTTTTTTTTTTTTTTTTTTTTTTTATACTTTGTCGTTGTCTCCCGCGTTTGCGAGGTAGCGCAAGGAAACAGACGAAAGAAATGGCCCAACCCCCCCCCCCCATACACACGTACATACACACGTCCACACACGCAAATATACATACCTACACAGCTCTCCATGGTTTACCCCAGACGCCTCACATGCCCTGATTCAATCCACTGACAGCACGTCAACCCCTGTATACCACATCGCTCCAATTCACTCTATTCCTTGCCCTCCTTTCACCCTCCTGCATGTTCAGGCCCCGATCACACAAAATCTTTTTCACTCCATCTTTCCACCTCCAATTTGGTCTCCCTCTTCTCCTCGTTCCCTCCACCTCCGACACATATATCCTCTTGGTCAATCTTTCCTCACTCATTCTCTCCATGTGCCCAAACCATTTCAAAACACCCTCTTCTGCTCTCTCAACCACGCTCTTTTTATTTCCACACATCTCTCTTACCCTTACGTTACTTACTCGATCAAACCACCTCACACCACACATTTTCCTCAAACATCTCATTTCCAGCACATCCATCCTCCTGCGCACATCTCTATCCATAGCCCACGCCTCGCAACCATACAACATTGTTGGAACCACTATTCCTTCAAACATACCCATTTTTGCTTTCCGAGATAATGTTCTCGACTTCCACACATTTTTCAAGGCTCCCAAAATTTTCGCCCCCTCCCCCACCCTATGATGCACTTTCGCTTCCATGGTTCCATCCGCTGACAGATCCACTCCCAGATATCTAAAACACTTCACTTCCTCCAGTTTTTCTCCATTCAAACTCACCTCCCAATTGACTTGACCCTCACCCCTACTGTACCTAATAACCTTGCTCTTATTCACATTTACTCTTAACTTTCTTCTTCCACACACTTTACCAAACTCAGTCACCAGCTTCTGCAGTTTCTCACATGAATCAGCCACCAGCGCTGTATCATCAGCGAACAACAACTGACTCACTTCCCAAGCTCTCTCATCCCCAACAGACTTCATACTTGCCCCTCTTTCCAGGACTCTTGCATTTACCTCCCTAACAACCCCATCCATAAACAAATTAAACAACCATGGAGACATCACACACCCCTGCCGCAAACCTACATTCACTGAGAACCAATCACTTTCCTCTCTTCCTACACGTACACATGATATATATATATATATATATATATATATATATATATATATATATATATATATATATATATATATATATATATATATATATATATATATATATTTATTTATTTATTTATTTTGCTTTGTCGCTGTGTCCCGCGTTAGCGAGGTAGCGCATGTAGCTGTCATGTAATGATGCACTGAAACCACAGGTCCCTTTCCAAATCCAGGCCCCATAAAACGTTCCATGGCTTACCCCAGACGCTTCACATGCCCTGGTTCAATCCATTGATAGCAAGTCGACCCCCGGTATACCACATCGTTCCAATTCACTCTATTCCTTGCACGCCTTTCACCCTCCTGCATGTTCAGGCCCCGAACACTCAAAATCTTTTTCACTCCTTCTTTCCACCTCTAATTTGGTCCTGCACTTCTCCTCGTTTCCTCTACCTCTGACACATATATCCTCTTTGTCAATCTTTCCTCACGCATTCTCTTCATGTGACCAAAGCATTTCAAAACATCCTCTTCTGCTCTCTCAACCACACTCTTTTTATTACCACACTTCTATCTTACTCTTTCATTACTTACTCGATCAAACCACCTCACACCACACATTGTCCTCAAACATCTCATTTCCAGCACATCCATCCTCCTGCGCACAACTCTATCCATAGCCCACGCCTTGCAACCATATAACATTGTTGGAACCACTATTCCTTCAAACATGCCCATTTTTGCTTTCCGAGATAATGTTCTCGACTTCCTCACATTTTTCAACGCTTTGCAGTGAAAGCTTTGCGGAAGATGAAAGCCGAAAGGCGGCGGGTTTGGATAGTATTGCACTGGAATTTATTAAAAAAGGGGATAACTGCGTTGTTGACTGGTTGGTAGGATATTCAATGTATGTATTCCTCATGGTGAAGTGTCTGAGGACTGGCGGAACGTATGCATAGTGACTTTATACAAAGGCAAAGGGGATAAAGGTGAGTGTTCAAATTACAAAGGTATACGTTTGTTGAGTATCCCTTGGAAATTATATGGGAGAGTATTGATTAAGAGGGTGAAGGCATGTACAGAGCATCGGATTGGGGAAGAGCAGTGTGGTTTCAGAAGGTGTAGAGGATGTATGGATCAGTTGTTTTCTTTGAAGAACGTATAAGAGAAATACTTAGAAAAACATTTATGCATCTGGAGATGGCATACGATAGAGTTGATAGAGATGCTATGTGGAAGGTATTAAGAGTATATGGTGTGCGAGGGAGGTTGCACCGAAACCACAGCTCCCTTTCCATATCCAGAACCCTCAAAACTTTCCCTGGCTTACCCCAGACGCTTCACATGCCCTGGTTCAATTCACTAACAGCACGTCCACTCCGATATACCATATCGTTCCAAGTCACTCTATTGCTTGCACGCCTTTCACCCCCTGTATTTTCAGGCGCCGATGGCTCAAAATCTTTTTCACTTCATCCTCCCACCTCCAATTTGGTCTTCCACTTCTCCTCGTTCCCTCCACCTCAGACACATATATCCTCTCTTTCAATCTTTCCTCACTCATTCTCTCCACTTGACCAAACTATTACAATACACCCTTTTCTGCTCTCTCAACCACACTCTTTTATTACCACACATCTCTCTTACTCTTTCATTACTTACTCGATGAAACCACCTCACACCACATACTGTCCTCAAACATCTCATTTCCAACACATGCACCCTTCTCCGAACAACTCTATCTATAGCCCACGCCTCGCAACCATATAGCATTGTTGGAACCACTATTCCTTCAAACATACCCATTTTTGCTTTCCAAGACAACGTTCTCGACTTCCACACATTTTTCAACGCTCCCAGAACTTTCACCCCCTCCCAACCCTGTGACTCACTTCCGCTTTCTTGGTTCCATCCGCTGCCAAATCCACTCCCAGATATCTAGAACACTTAACTTCTTCGAGTTTTTCTCCATTTAAACTTACCTCCCAGTTGACTTGTCCCTCAACCCTACTGTACCTAATAACCTTGCTCTTATTCACATTTACTTTTAGCTTTCTTCTTTCACACACTTTACCAAACTCAGTCACCAGCTTCTGCAGTTTCTCACATGAATCAGCCACCAGCGATGTATCATCAGCGAACTATAACTAACTCACTTCCCAAACTCTTTCATCCACAACAGACTGCATACTTGCCCCTCTCTTCAAAACTCTTGCATTCATCTCCCTGATAACCCCATCCATAAACAAATTAAACAACCATGGAGATATCACACACCCCTGCCGCAAACCAGCATTCATTGAGAACTAATCACTTTCCTCTCTTCCTACACCTACACATGCCTTACATCCTCGATAAAAACTTTTCACTGCTTCTAACAACTTGCCTCCTACACCATATATTCTTAACACCTTCCACAGAGCATCTCTATCAACTCTATCATATTCCTTCTCCAGATCCATAAATGCTACATACAAATCCATTTGCTTTTCTAAGTATTTCTCACATACATTCTTCAAAGCAAACACCTGATCCACACATCCTCTACCACTTCTGAAACCACACTGCTCTTCCCCAATCTGGTGCTCTGTACATGCCTTCACCCTCTCAATCAATACCCTCCTATATAATTTCCCAGGAATACTCAACAAACTTATAGCTCTGTAATTTGAGCACTCACTTTTATCCCCTTTGCCGTTGTACAATGGCACTATGCAAGCATTCCGCCAATCCTCAGGCACCTCACCACGAGTCATACATACATTCAATAATCTTAGCAACTGGTCAACAATACAGTCACCCCTTTTTTAATAAATTCCACTGCAATACCTTCCAAACCCAATGCCTTGCCGGATTTCATCTTCCGCATATATACATGTTTTTCATAAACATTCGCCATTTCCCGCGTCAGCGAAGTGGCGTTAAGAACAGAGGATTGAATCTTTGGGTTAATATCCTCACTTGGACTCCTTCTCTGTTCTTTTTCTTTTTTTTTTTAAAAGTGAAAAATGGGAGGGTAGGATTTTCAGCGCCCCGCTTCCTACCTTTTAGCCGCCTTGTACAACACGCAGGGAATAAGTGGGAAGGAGTTCATACATTCTTATACTACATGTAGTTTTTCTTTACATGTGGAAACAATCCACCTCATCAAGTGCCAATAGTTAACAAAGTTATCTAAATCACGACATCATATTTCGTTCTCGCCGTCCAACGCAAATCCTTCTACGCCAAGCACTGTCTGCTATGTCTAGTCGTAACCAATGTAAGGGAGTGATTAAGTGGGGTCATGTGGCGGGGGTTGACAAGGGTAGCTGGGTGTTATGAAAAATTTTTTGAAGCTTTCGTGTTTTGTCAGTTTCCTCTTAATAATTTGGTTAAGGCTAGGACGGGCTTTGAAATTGCGTAGGGAGAAATTAAAGTTCATAATATTAGCAGTTAAGACAGAACCAATGACGTTACGTGTGGCATAATGAGAAGAGAGCTATAAAATAACGGGATTTTCAAGTTTTCTGGGGTGATCATTTTCAAGATAATGTTTAGCGATCGCATTTTTGTGGTCATCTCTACGTCCTGAAAGGCGATGCCAATGACATCTCTCCGTTACAGTCTTTCCAGTAAGCTATGTTCACACCAGGAAGACATTTTATGCCTCTTGTAACAAAGTTGTGACAAATAAGAATAAGTCTAAAAGTTTGGTGTTGCCCTATTCTCCCAGCAAGTTTCGTAATGGTTATGGTTGACTATTTCATAGTTATTTCCATCGAAATATGAAATCAACATAATATTCATGTTGGCAAATGGCAGGAATATCGGTAGCAGCTGGTTTATTACAATATCATGAATGCAAGGGTACGAGTATATGGCCAGTCCTTTGGGCATTTCTCTAAATCCTTCGTTCGTGATGCAGCATTATTTCACACAGAGTGGTATAACATCTTTTTTATGGAATTCATTTGCAATGTTCCATAGCTGAATATATCCATTCATTTGAATATATATCCATTCATTTGAATGCTCTTTCACCTGACTCGTATAGGGCAATCATCTACCAAAATCATTGTGAATGAAATCTGCTCGTGAAATGAAACATTACTGCAGTCAAAGGCTGAGTTTCAACGCTTCCATTGATAAGATTTTCTGGTCTTTAGCTATACGTATGTCTTACAGTTGCCCTGATACCTTTCCCAATACCATTTTCGTTCTGACTACAACGTATTTGTCAATTCTAATGACATAGCACCTCGTTCCTTTCAACCGCATCTTGGATGACTTTAACATACCCTCACTCCCTGACTCCTTTCTCCGGAAACAAATTTGTTCATGGAAAACATTGCCTCTCTCAATGTTTGAATGACAGTACCTCTGAATTTGCACACTTGCTCTCACGCCTATTTCATCCTTACTTAAATGCCAAACTTTACCTTCTTAGAAGAATGTATTCGTATTCTAAAAAAAGCTAAACTGTTCTAACTCCTCAAACAATCATCCTGACAGGATCTTCCATTCCATCCGCACTCAATCTCTTACCAACCATTTCCTTAATCATGTTGATTGTGACTCTTCTCTATCATCGTATGATTTTTCAAGGAAAACTTCTCTGCTACCTTACCAGTGTCTGGCAATCCTCAGTGAGAGGTGTTTGAGAAGATTCATTACGTAGTGTAGCGGGAGGTACTGACAAGATGTGGCATCGAGGTTCAACCTCCTTCCTCACAGTCTGTTCTCTTATATTCAACTTTCTCTCTGGTCGGTCTCTGCCATTCATTACCAGTATCCCTCAGGGTTTCATCCAGTCTCCTACGCTAACCCTCATTTCTTCAGCATGTAACTGAATCCGCTGATATACGCTGATGATTCCATACTGAATGCTTCTACGATGTTTCAATTCACTCCATTTTCTCTGTCTCGATCTACTTGTCAAGTCAGGACTCCTTTACAATCTGGGAGTTGGACGAGATTACGTAGTGAAACAGGCACATCCTAGTGAGACACAGCCCCTCTAAGGATCACTTTTTCTTTATTTTCCTTCTAAAACTCCTCAGTGATTTTTTGTCGTCTTTGATGGCTCTATGATTCCACCGATCATTATAAAAAAAAAACACTTGTATCATCGAACCATCTAATCAATCTTGAAAACCCCTGACTATAACGATAGCTGGATCTGCTTCTAAAATACTGGTTTCCCTACTCAGATGCCGGAAAATCTTCCATCATATACCGCACTAGATACTGGATTGTTTTTGTGTAGAATATTATTCTCACATCTGAGGGGAGGTTTTAGACGAGTCCAGAGAAATACGACTCTCCCAGTGACCTCGAAACTTAACCCACTTGCCCTTCGCCCCAGTGTTGGTTGAAGTTCTTTCTATTGCATTACTTCATTTCATATCTTCTAGAACTGGCTACTCGTGTGCCCCAGCCATTCGTCAGACCATACAATAATCAGTTAGCTATTTCGTCACATGATCACTGTGTAGCCACCGACAACTTAAGGTTAGGTTTGGAACACTTTATCCTCTCATGTCTCTTTTAACAACTATGAAACATCCCTTTTCAAAAGACAAGTTCACCATTCTCCTAAGAGTCTTAGATATTTTTGCTGCCCTCCTGAATGGCCCGAAATCTGCGAACCACACGTAGATTCAATATCTGGACAGGACTCATATATAGTTAATGGGATAAATGTCATTTTATGAAATGGACTACGATGTATGCGACACAATGGGAAATGGATGACCGGCCATGTCTTCATAACATCCAACTTCTCTTGCTTATCTAGAGATAAGTGAAATGATATAAAAGACAGTAGAACATATCACAGACCACTAAAGCCAATTACTTTTACTGTTGTTCCATTTTCTTTCATATAATCGTATGAAGCATGAAGACACGTGGCAATCCTCACTTGGTGAACGCACTTGTCACCAGTGCTGTTTCATGAAGTCTGATAATCGCCCCACCATATCTAGTTCTTTTTATTACAGTGTCAGTTGGTGGCGACATTAGTCACCTGGGGAAGCGGTGGTCACGCAGTCTAACAGGATAAAAAATGAGGTCTGTACTTGCGTCTTTCAATCCTAAAAAAAACCACCTTCGCCTTTAATAACGGTCGTCCCGCCTCTATACGGTTTTAACCAATCAACAACTTCCACAATTTCTAATAGAACTATTTTCATCTACTGGGACTGCCTACCATGACATATCATGACCTTCTTATACCCGAGCAGCACCTCGTGCAGGCAGTCACCCGGGAAGGCACAAGTTAGCAAACTTGTGTATGTAAGATACACAAGTTCGCTAACTTGTGCCTTGACGTCTCTTGCAGTGACAAACAGACTCAGGAAACCCGTGAAACATCTTATCCGTTAGTAGAACTCCACCATGTAACTCCGGTCGTTTCTTCTTTCGGACTGATGTCTATGGTGCTTCATCTCGATGTCCGTCTTCATCAGGACTCATATTGGACTTCGCCTCCGCCCGTCTTTATGAGATGTACGGCCACATCCTCTGCGTTCCTGTAGCACAAACACAAATGGGAGCTACTATTCATTCAGGATGAAGAAGACACGCGCCTCATCTCCGTCTTACAGAAGCTCCACGAGATCTTGGGCTCCTGCCTCACTACCTCCACCCTCACCAACACGCACAGCTCCTGCAAAGCCTGTCTCCATCATCCTACCCGGCCTCACTTAACCTCTCCTTGTTACCACATTCTTACATTTCCTGTAGCTCACTGCTCTCCTTTGTGCTTGACCTGTCATGGTATCGTTGTTGTCGTCGTAACTGAATTTCCGTACTCTTTCCCTCGGTTCCATCATCAAACATACTTGAAGCATAACACTCTTAAGAACACCGCTGAACCCTCAACTTTGCTATTCATAGTTCTCCTACCAGACATGACCAACAGATACAAGGGTAACTCACTGAAGATTAACCCTATGTGTGCCAGGCCCTTAAGCACCAAGGTATGACCCTTGGTTAGGTTAGCATAGTATTTGATCTAGTAATTCAGGGTTAGGTCAAAAGGTCATACTGTCGTACCCAAAGGTTGTACCGTCGAGCCCAAGGACTATACTAATGTGCTCAGGGATTAGTTCCCTGAATTTTGTAAACTTTTGAAATATAGCATTATACTGAAGCTGTGATCAGTAAACATGATTGTTAACATTTCTTGCCTGTCAAAGGGTTTTCCCTCGCCGCCCTGAGTTAGTTAACTACTATTATCACCATTTTCACTCATCAGACCACTTCTTCCTGATCATCTGACCTACACGACTATCTTCCTGATCATCTGACCTACACGACTATTCCTATTTACTATCTTGATTTGTGGGACCGATGTTATCTGTCATCTCAATCTGTGGATTCACTCTTATCCACCACTCTTACCTGTGGGACCACACTTATCCACCATACTGACTTGTGGGGCCACTCTTATCTGTTATGCTGTAGGGCCCCTCTTATCCACCATCCTGACTTGTGGAACAGCTTTTATCCACCACACTACCCCATGGTATCGCTGTTATCCACCATCCTGACTTGTGAGGCCACTCGTATCCACCATCTTGACCTGTAGAACCACTCTCATCCACCATCCTGACCAGCGGGATAACACTTATTCACCATCCTGAGCACTAGGACTGCTCTTATCCACAATCCTAACCTGTGGGGCCACTGTTATCCACCATCCTGACCTGTGGAACTGCTCCTATCCACCAGCGTGACCACTGGAACCACTCTCATCCACTATTCTGAACTGCACGACTAATCCTATTCACAATCCTGACCCTCAGAACCGCTCTTATCCACCATCCCGACCTGCTTGACCATTCCTTTCTACCATCCTGACCTGTGGGATCGTTTTCATCCACCATCCCGACCTGTGGAACCGCTCTTGTCAGCCATCCTGGCCTGTAGGACCACTCTTATCCACCACTCTGACCTGTGCGATCACTCATATCTACCATCTTGACCTGTAGGGACACTGTTATCCACCTTCATGACCTTCACGATCAAGTTAATTCACCACCCTGGCCTTTAGAACCACTGTTTTAAATCATCTCGACTTGCAGATTCGCTGTTATCCACCATTTTGATGTGTGGGACCACTCTTATACACCATTATGACTTGTGAAACCACCCTCCAGCCACCATCCCGACCTGCGGGGCCACTCATATCCACCACAATCTCCTGTGGAACTACTCCTATCCACCACCTTGATATGTGTAACCCCCGGTTCCACCATTCCAACCTGTGGTATAATTCCTTACCGTCAATCAAACCTGTGGGGCCACTCTGAACCACTAATTTGACCCAGGAGACTGCTTCTATTCAACTTCCTGATCCGTGATTCAGCACTTAACCATCAGTGTAATCTGTAGGGCTAATCTTGACCATGGTCTTGACCTGCAGAGTCGCTCTTATCCACGATCCTGACTTGTGGTATTGCTGTTAACTATGTTGATTATGGTCCTGGCCTGTCCACGGTTCACTCCTATAATGCCATACCTAATCTTGATCCTAAATTGTGGAACGGGAGGAACTTTCTGCATTACTGTCCTGTCCCCATCTAGCATCTATCTTAGGAATTTGGTTTCCTAGTATTGTCTTCCAGCTAATGCCTCGTCATAGACCTTCTGTTATGCGTCTTTTCTATATACCCTAAAGCATAATCCTGACCCATGCGACTACTGTTCACCATCGTCCTGACCCGTTGAGTCACTCTTACTCACATCCTGACCAAGGGACAACTCTTGATGACCGTCCTAGCACCGCCCTATCCTACGGGTCTGACTTGTGGACCACTCAACCACGGTTCTGAACTGAAGGACCGCTCTAAACTACGGTTCTGACCTGTGGGACACTCGACTACGGTTATGACCAGAGAGAACGCTCTGTACCACGGCTCTAACGTGAAGGGTCACCCTCATGCTCGGTTCCGACCTGTGGGACCACTTAGCCACGATTCTGAACTGAAGGACTGCTCTCAACTACGGTTCTGTCCTGAGCTAACGTCCTGAACCCAGGTTCTGACCCGTAGGACAGCTTTCAACAGCGGTTCTAATATGTGGAAACACCCTTAGCCATAGTCCTTACCTATGAGACCCAGCTTTTCCTTGGTCCTAACTTGTAGGGCCATCCTTTATCCATGCTCCTGACCTGTGTGACCCTCCCAACTACGGGTCTGACACTGAGTATCTGAAATTATTAAACATTCCATTAACTGTTTCCCTCCCTGCCTCCAAGCGCCCGGATGTTTATGGGACCCGGGAACTTGGCCCATAAACTCCTGCGTGCTTCCGAGGAACCTATGAACTTAAGTGGCATTCATAAAATCTGAGATGATGGGCGATGCTCACAGTAAATCTGAGAGGGTGAATGACGCTCAAAATAAACCCGTGATAATAAGTGGTGCTTCTGACTTCCCAGACAAGGTACGTGGAACTCACACTGGACCTAAGAGGGTGAATGATGCTCAGAGAGGGACCTAAGAGGGTAAGGCAGTGTTTGTATTGAACCTAAGAGCATAAATTGTGTTCAGATTAAGCATAAGAGGGTAAGCGGTGCTCACATTTAACCTGAGAGTGTAAGTGGTACTCACAATAAGTCTAAGAAGGTAAGTGGTGCTCATACTAAACCCAAAAGAATGAGAGTTGCTGAAAACATGCCTAAAAGGGTAAGTGGCACACATTCTAAACCTAATAAGTAAGTAGTTTTTACATTAGATCTAACGGCAAATTGGTGTTCAAATTATTGCAAGTTGGTACACGTTGCTTCCATTAAACCTAGGCTGCAATTGGCGCTTCATTAAACGTAAGTAGGTGGTGCTCTCTATAAGTTATAGAGTTAAGTGGAAGTCTCATTAAGCAAAAGAGATAAGTAGTGTTAACATTAAATCTAGGATGTACGAGTAGCTTGTGTTAAGCTTAAGAAGCGAGACATAAGAGATAATTGGTGCTAACATTAAACCTATGAGTCAAGAGGCACTCACATTAAACCTAAGAGCTAAGTGGCGCTCACTTTAAACCTAAGAGGTAAGTGTTGATCACATCAAACTTGAGAGGTGAGTGATGCTGGGGTTTGTGGTGTACACATTAAACTCAAAAGGTGAAGGCTGCTTACATTAAGCTTTAACTAAAGGTATGTTCTAGCAGAATGAGGCACTCGTTTAACACTTGCTCCTGAGGAGGGCTACTATAAGCTTATTCAGAACCACTACATCCTCCCACCCTGGCTACCCCATCCTACCTCACCGCCACCATCACCTCTTCCATTTCTGGTCGCCGCCACAACCGCCCCTTCGCTTCTTGGGTATAATACTATCCCTCAGGATCAATCCCTCCCATACCATCACCACTCCATTCCTTCCTGGCTAACTGAACGGCAGAATGCCATTGTTCAGTGGTAAGATAACCACTCAGCGTCACCATTTTTCTTCTTTAAGCCTTCTACGTTCCTGGCACAACTTTACTCACCACTGAAATATTTTCCCGATAATGTCTCACCTCGCCAGACAATGATTTCTATCCTTCCAAAGAAATGGATGAATTATTGGCAACTGTGTATGGAGGTTAGTTATCATAAGACATTGTGTGCCTACAACTGTGTATGGATGATACTGTTGGGCTCTGGTTGCGCTCTGGCAACTTTCTTGACGTGTGTACAGATAGGGAGATAAACAGGACCACCTTTTTATAGTACAAAAGTACTGTTCACATTAAACTGAAGATGGTAAGCAGTGTTCAAGAAGTGTCAGAGACTCGACAGATGCTAAGCCGCTTCTGGCATGACGGTGTGACCCTCGTTACGATAGCGTGACCTTTAACCAGAGTTTGAAGGCCAGGTCACAGGCCAGGGCCATTCTGTCAAAACTCATACCTTTGTGATCATCACACCCAACGGTCGTACGCTGTGCAGAACTTTGCTATCATGATAACCAACACTGAAGGTCTGAGCCATATGTATGTATCAATGTTCCTACGAGATAATTCGACCGATTGATGTCACTATGGAATGATGAAGTCTGCAATGTCAGTGGTCATTCTGACAGATTCCTGACAATACTATACCTGCCTGTGAAATACTGCAGACAAACGGTAGCCAAACTGTAAAAAAGAAGTCACTGGTTTTCCTGCAGATCGATATATACTTTGATGGTTGGAATTTGTGCGGAGTTTCAAAGACTTTCGTAAGTAAAGATAGTTAACTCAACATTATTTTGTTAAAGCAAAATGAAAAAATAGAACGATGTGCCTCACTGCAATTTAAATTTGCTGGCCTGTGGCATCATGCCAATAAAATCGCGTAAATTGAAAAAAGACAGAGAACTGAAGTGGAGGGAAGAGGTGCCAGTCACACCGACACTTTTATTCACCAGCGTAGCGGTTGTGGAACAAGGCTCATGAATGACTCCGGTTGGAGCTGAATACTGAACATTAGTCCAGGACGAATTATCATTTATGACGACGTTCAGTTGTATGCAGCAGTAATGACACCTGGTGCCCACCCACCATCCCACGCTCCATACGTCCAACGCTTTCATCTGCCACTTGATTGCCTCGATAGATAACTCTATTTCTAATAAAAAGCAGTATCACTAATCATTATTGAAGGTTCTTTTTATCATGAAAGAGTAATTTTCTGTTTCATAACGTGCCTGTTTGAGGGAACTTCTGTGCTAAAAAGTCGTCAGGCAAAAATTATATATATTACTCAATTCTTTATTTTTAATCAATTCTGCAGTTCATAGCAACAATAACTGTTCTAACCTCAGGTTCAGTTTCCATACATCTGACACTATCAAAGTCAGGCAAGAAAGAAGTACCGAAGCTTAAACTCTAGAAGCAAGAAGAATCCTGTGTCTCCTTTCTCAGTCATAGATAGTAATCTTACTTTCGTTATTGAGAGTATGACCCCAGGCGACCTGGTGTATGAGTGTATGAGACAGGGCTCCACGAGTGCATGACTCCCTCCCCATACAGTACAAGCAGATGATTACACACAAATGTGATCAAAAGAAAGATTAGTGAAGCACGAAGTTGCTTTTCAGACCGAAAGAAGACGATATTCAAGGCAAAGATGAAAGAGTGGAGAGTGAAGGAATACTGATTTAAAGTCTCCTGGACGCTATGGAAATGCCAAACGAAACTTTTATGATAACTTTTATGATAAAAGGAAGGGAGAAAACTGGTGGGTATAATGAACACGCAAAGAACTGTTCAACTATAGTTATGTTTGATTTGGAGTCATTTTGTCTGAAGTCTCTTAAGCAAGCTGGGGAACCTAACGTAGTATTCAGCAGGGAATTTATCAGAAGTACTTGACCAAAGAAAAAGAAGAGGGTAAAAAGGCCGAGAATGTTGTCGGACCAGCGAAAAACGAGACTTCAAGTTAGGCAAGAGGACGGAAGAGCCCCGCCACTACCGCAGAGAGGCAGTTAAACCAGTAGTGACGGGTAAAGAGCTGGAGTTGTAAGACCGAATTGGGGTAAATGCACCTGATCTTGCTGGAGCTTTGGCGACAAAATTTACGGAAGAGATAAAATCTCACCTGCTCGGTCCAGAGGGATAATTCATGGAACGAAGGAAGAAGAAGAGGAAGGAGAAGGAGGATTGGTTGGCTCTCTTAATAAAAGGCAGCCTTAAGTTGCTGGAAAGCCCATTGAAACAATACGTAACGGGAAAAGGAAATATGGTAAAGAAGTACATAGTGGTATTGTTGGTAAGTACTCCCTCAAAAGGACTCTAATGAAGCAAGTAAAAATGCAATGACAAAAATGAAGGAATGATGAGGATGGTACATAAGACAGTAAAACGCGCACTTCGTACAGAAGGTAAAGTATTAATGATGGCGTATTTCAGTTTCAGGATAAAGAGTAAGACTTGAGTGATGTGGATTTTTTATGAGAGTCATGGAGGCATGAGGTTCTTAGGTGCTTACGGGAAAACTTTCTATATCAGCTTGCCACTGAGCGCACTAGATCAGAGGGAGTTAATACACTGTCATCACGCGATCTCTTCTTCAAACATGATAATAGCTTACATATGGTGAATATATCATATACCAATTGGTACAGACGATCATGTAATGCTGGAACTGGATTGTGTGGTAGAAGACGGCGTATTAAGAGCAGCAGTGGAACCTGACTCAAAATTGGGAAATGGAGTTCAGCTCTTGGGCACTAGAACACCGTGGTGCAAGGTTCCATTCAATTCACAAGGAAGTATCAGAAACATGTGAACCTTTAAGTTCAAATACAGAGGGAAGGTTAAGAAAGAGGGAGGAGTGATTCATTGAACGATATCAAAAAGCAAAGGAAATTAGCGATATGTTGTAAAGAATATAGATGACAACTCAGCAAATGCATTTAAGAAGTACAAATGAGTAGGATAAGAAAAGACAATTAAAGAATATAGAAAAACAAGGAAGGAATGATAATACAAACATTTTCCATAAAGTTATCAGGTGTAAGTTGTCAATAAAGCGTTTTCACAGTGGGAGACACTCTAGCTCAGTGCCAGTTAGATGGAATGGGAAGGAGGCCTTGGAAAATATTGAAATATACTGAGTAGACGTACAGAGTACAAATGGGTCTTTGCCCATATATGGCTAACAACCGTGATGAAGTTTCTCCATATGTGCTGAAGATGTATGCAGATACACATGAGAAACCAGAAGAATCTTTTTTTTGCAAGAGGTCACTGGAAAAAGGTTGATATACCAAGGGTGTGGAAAAGGGCAAATGTTATACGTATCTATCAAAAAGGAGAAAAAGAGCGCACTAAACTAGAGACTGATCCTCCTGGCTAGTATAGTCAGTAAAGTATTAGAAATTATCAAACAGCAAAAAGAATATTTCTACAGAGAAGCAAGTATTCAAATGAGACACATTACTGTTTCAGGGAAGAGAGTTCATTTGTAACGAACCTCTTTAGATTTCTACGAGCGTGTGAGCTCAGGCATAGATATAAGGGAAGGCTAAGTGAATTGACTGCAACTGGATTGCCAGAAAGCATCTGACACTACAACACATAGGAGGCTGATAAAGAGCTAAACCTCCAGGAAAGAATTAGGGGAAGACTCCTGAGATGGACGGAAGATAATCTTAGTGGAAGGGAACAAAGGACGAATTTCAGAGGTGATCTTTTTAAAATGGGTAAAGGTTATTAGTGGTGTGCCGCAAGGGTCTGTTCTGGGACTTCTTGATTTATGTGTAGAACTTTCTTAAAGGATTGGGTTTTTCCGCATGTTAACAGATTGCGCTAAGGTCATGATGGTAGTGAGAAGCCAGGGAGAATGCATCAACGTACAAAGGGAACTAAACAAACTCCAAAATTGGCCTGATGATGTTTATGAAATTAAATCCGATTAACTGTGAAGTTATGAAGATGGGATACAGCAAAAGAAGGCCTGAGTATGAATATTATTTTACAGAAATAAGCTGCACGAACCTGGACGGGGTCCCACCTAAATAGAATATAAAAGATACAAACCGTCTCTAGGCATTGATAAAATTGCAATTAAGTACATGGATGAGGGTATATCCTTGAAGCTGTTCACGTCCTACATAAGGCGGAGACTAGAATATACTTCTCAGTTTCAGTCGATGCATCTAAAGAAGCACAAGAATGTAATGTAGAAGGTCCATATGAGGATAGTACAATAGAACCAGAATTAAGAAAGCTGAGCGGAAAACGATAGATGCTGAGATCTGCCCACCATTAAGAACTAAGAATAAGGTGTGACCTTATCTTAATCTATAAGTTTTCAAATCAACTTGATGACGTAAACAGTAACTAGTTCCTCGAAAGAGGCAAAAATAAATCAACCAGAGGCAATATGATAATCAAGCGAGAAATTTGTACTTTTTAGAAATTACTTTTACAGAGTATGAGTATCGGATGAATGGAATAAACTAAAGTAATAATGTTGTGAATGTGGACAGCATACAGAAGTTCAGAATGTTGCATGACTGAAGAGAAAGCTCATGAGACGGGATTCCACGAACCCCCTCCCCGTACAGAACAGAGGTAGTCACACACACACACACACACACACACACACACCCACACCTGTTAGAAAGAGGCCAGATGAGGAGGATCTTGAATTTCCTTCTTTAGAATGAGAAATTACTAAAAAATTGGATGAATCAACTGAGACAATAAGGAGATGGAAATTGCTGTCTACGATAGAGAAACAGTTAGAAAAATTGATAACTGAGGAATCAAATCAAATATGAAAATTTTTATCAAATGTTAAGAGGAAATTAGGGACTAAGATAATGTAATCGTAGATCGTGATAATAAACTTAAAAGACCAAAGGAATTTATAAGGAAAATAACCAGATGTAGGAAGGTCCATCAAGTAAGAGGAGCAAGGGAAGAAGTTAGAAGGATGTTCTCATCTCTGAATCGAATAAACAAAAAGAATTGCCCATAACATGGGGATCAGGGACTGTTGGATACAGGGCTACAGAATCGAAGGGTATTAACTGATGCTGAGACACAGAGATCTGGGGACAATGGAACAGAAGACTATAGTAGATCAATTAAGTGAAGCTATTAAGACAGTTATGTATAATGTTAGAGACAGCAATCAAGGAAGTATGTGGCTTTTTCGATAGAAGGCTTGAAATACTTCACAGATTTCAGGATCAGCGCAGGCTGACGAAATTAAAAATCCAGAGACAGTCAGAGACTTAGATTTTCATGGAGCGACGATAAATAACGTAGCCAACAACAGGGTAGAACCAAAAGTAAGAACGCTGTTCCAGCCAAAGAGGAAACGGTGAAGAAGGTCGGGGCAATCGCTAGAAAAATATCAAGAGGCAGTAGATTTGCCAGGTGCAATATCTGTGATTAAAAAAAATAACTGAGTTGATACATAAAGACCTAAGGGTATAACTTGTAATAATTACCTCCTATACAGAGTTGTGTAGACACGAGTTACTTGAACAGACTGAAAGACTCACTAGCAGGGAGGAATTCAGGGGATTGTTCATCAGAGGTTATTAAAAGAAGGAAAGTAAAGAAAGAAGCGGGGAAATAGTCAGACGGGATACGGGGAGACATAAAGTGAGCCATACCACTACATCAGAAAGGTAAATTCATATTCAAGAATACAGATGGATCTGCTATAAAGGAAAAGTAACTAGAGTTCAGGGACAAAGAATAAGGAAAACAAACTTGATATTGATGGAATGATGGAGGCATGTTAATGAAGAGATTAGATCTGACCTAATCTCTTGAGAGGCACACATAATGATAACGAGGGAAATAAAAGACAAGGAAGAGGAAATGGCCTTCTTGATAAGGTATAAGTTTCAAGAAATATTTTTGGGTCGGATGGGTAACGATAGTAAAGAATTGCACAATACTGTTGATAATCTTAATCCTTCAACGAAATTAATGAAATGGAACAAATGTATAAGGATAGAAATGAAGAAACAATCAAGATTGTGCGTACAACAGTTAGTCAAGCACAACACAGGGATGGTAAGTGTCTTGTATTTCAATTTCTAAAAGAGGAAACAGAAGAAGTCAGGCGGGAAGTGCTCATCCTCCTCGAAGGCATAGATTGGGCTGATGACGTGGCACAGAGAAAGGGACTTGAAGAATTTAGATTTTCATGGATGTAGAGCTAGAACGATGCCAGTTCTTACAGAGTGTGTACAGGAAGCTTTCTTGTATCATTATGTTACTAAGCACAACTGGATCAGAGGTTCTGATCCATCACCATTTCTAAATCTTATCTTCACACATATTAAGAGCATCGAATTCTGTAGACCAAGTTGAATATGATTACGTGATAAATGAGGATATAAAAAGATCAGAACTGGTTTCTGCGATGGAGATAAAGGCAGCACTACTGCAGGCAGGCATTTGAAAGGTATAACAAACCCAGGAATGACTACAACAGGATAATGAAAGAGGAAATGAGAAACATTGAGGAGAATATTGTGGACAGGGCAGAGTTTATGGCAAAATCTTTCCATGAATTAATCAGAGGTAAACAGTCGGGGCTTCCAATCAGTGTAGGGATTCAGAGAGAAAAATTGTGGCGGATGTTGTGAAGACGTGCAAGGAGTTGAATGACAAACTCAAAAGTTTTTCTCCCACAGTCGAAGACACTGTAACTCCATCACCGGTAAGACAAGAAGGGAGGAGGTTTTAGACATTTGAATTTCTTGTAAAGACATAATAGACGGCTGAAGGTACTTGATCCATATAAGGCTTTTGGTCTTAAAGCAGTTCTTCCTTACATGCTGAAGAAGTGTGCAGGTAAACTCGATTGGTCGCTTGAAATGCCGTTCAGTATCTCGCTGTTGGAAGGTAAAGAACGAAGGAAGTGGAAGAGAGCAAATGCCTAACTTGTCTTTAAGAAAAGACACAGGTAACATTGGCTGAGGTACACATCACTTTGTTTGACGAGTATGGTCTATGAAACAGTGGATAAACAATATGAAAACAAATGAGTGATCACTTGCAAGGAAAAAATTACCTAGGCGAGAGACAACACGGATTCAGTGAAAGGACTTCCATGAGAGAATGAGCTTTTTGAAGAAGCAAAAAGAATAAATGAATTCTGTGGACCTGGACTGCAACAAAGCATCAGACACAGTACTTCATAGGTGTCTGGTGAAGAATGTAAATCTTTAAGAGGAATTAACAGGAAGATTCCTTCAAAAGACAGAACATTTTTTAGTGAAATGGTGAAAATAGAATTATAAAGTATGAAAATGGAGGGCTAGACGAGCCTTTTCGAACTGGGCTCAAGCCGCCAGTGATGTGACAAAGTGCTCAGTCCTGGGTCTGTTGCTCATCTTGATCTACGTAAATAACTTGCTAAAAGACTCACCCTCGTACCTGAACAAATTTGCAGGTGATCTCGAGGTCATGAGGGGATCAAGACAGATTCCAAAGCTCGTCTGATATCTGGCTCATGAAATAAACTATTTATATCTATAAAATGAAAATCGGACACTGGTCCATCGATGTGAGAGCCATGTAGTCTAACCCTTAGGCCACAATGACCTCATCATGTCGTACTGTTGATGCTTTCTGAAAGATCTAGGGCGTACAGTGGTAAATAACTTAAATGAGATATTATGTGTCCACTACACTAATGAAATATATAAATATATACAAACCTCCAACAGCCAGGCTCGAACCCGGGACCCCTGCATGGCAGACGGGAGCGCTACTGCTAGGCTATGGGAAATGACTATCTAAATTTGAATATTATGTAATCGAATACCCATCGTCTCATGTTCGTGAGCAACAGGGTCTAGACCACTCAAATCCCATCAAGCTCACACAACCAGCAGAGAGCATTTTACATAACCTAACTGTGCAACACGAAGGTATATGATTACATATAAAGTGCAAATGAACGCGTACTTCCAAAGAACATACAAACTTCCAACAGCCAGGCTCGAACCCGGGACTCCTGTGAAACAAGCGTTACAGCTAGGCTATCTTTGGAACGACGAGTATAACGGTAATTTTACTATTCATTATCACTGAAACGTCAACTATCATAGGAACTTCCCGGTACGATGTTACTGAACCGACGGTTGTCGTGGACAGTTTGCTTCCAGATTGTCAGTAGACCGATGACTGTGTCACCTCCCGGTCTACAGCATCGAGGAGAGGATAGTCAGCAAGGTCAGCCAGAGACACCAGGTCTGTCCTTTTATGCCACCATTCCAGACGGCGACCCAAGATACCTAATGAAAATACCGAAACTTTCAAGAGAGAATCCAATAACGTGCGTGGTTTCTGTGCCATATCTGAAGCCACTTGCAGGGAGGAAAATAAGACAATCTCATCTTCCACTGGAGAGCAGATTAAGCCACCCAAGAAAAATGAGACGAGGAAAAACGTGACGGGAACCCGAGGGTTTCATCTTTCTTCTTCCCCCCTCACTGTAAACGAGATTCGTTGCTCTTGTTCTGGGTCGGCAGCAGGAGTTTCGGTCTTAAATCACCGACCTGAAAACTTGTAATCTGGGTAAATGGACATATCGACCCTCCCTCCTTCCCTCCCTCGCCTCCCTCTCTGGACCACCGCTTGCCGTCGTACTTGGCCAGAGGCGCCGCCTCCTCGGCCGCTCAGCGCTCCCCTTGGCCTTCCCTAACTGTCGCACTCAGCCCAGTGCGCCCGCCCGTTCCCCCTCGGCTGCTGGGACGCGACATGACCGTCGAAATCAACAACTTGTGAAATCATTGTTTCGCAGAGTTACTGGCTCGCAAAAGTACCAGCATGCGAAATTACTAATTTGTGGTCTTACAAACTTGGGAAATTACTAGCCACCAAATTTACAGCCTCTTAAGACAGTGAAATTGAAAAGTTATCTATGAAATTACTAACTTAGGAAAATCATGAACTGCGAAATTATACATTTGTAGAATAGCCTCACTGGCTGGGGGAATAACTGCACAAGATAGGGAGTAACTACATTGCTGCAGTGATTGGGAGAATTGCTACACTGACTGGGAGAATAACTTCAATGATTGGGGGGAATCAGTGTTCTATTCAGAGGAATAACTCTACTGGCTAGTGAAATAACTTTTGTAACGGGAATAACTGTACTTTCTGAATTGATTACTGCAATAACTAGGGGAATAACTGCGTTAACTGAGGGCTTCACCGCACTAGTTGAGAAAGTAACTACACTGAGTGGGGGAATCACTGTAGTAACTGGGAAAATTGCTGTATTTACCTGGAGAATAACTGCAGCGATTGAAGTTATTAATGAGGAAATTACTGCACTGACTGAGGGAATAACTGGACTGATTGGGGGAAAACTGCAATGAATGGCGGAATTACTGAAGTGACTGAGGGATTAACTAGGATGAATGAGGGAATAACTTGACTGACTGAAGTACAAACTGGACTGGTTGGGAGAACTAAAGTGAATGGGAGATTAACTGTCCTAACTGGTGGAAGTACCACGCTGACTGAAGGAGTTGCTGCACTGACTGGAATTATAACTGGAGTGAGGGAGAGAATAACTGGAATGACTGGGAGAATAACTACACTGACAAGGGGTATTGCTGCACTGACTGCTGCACTACACAGACTAGATGAATTACTGCACTGACATGTGGATGACTGCACTGAGTGGGAGAATTGATAAACTGACTGGTGGAATTGCTGCACTAGCTGGGAGAATTATTGCTCTGGCTAAGTGAATTACCGTACTGAATAATAGAATTATTGCTCTGGCTAAGTGAATTACCGTACTGAATAATAGAATTATTGCTCTGGCTAAGTGAATTACCCTACTGAATAGTAGAATTATTGCTGTGGCTAAGTGAATTACCGTACTGAATAATAGAATTATTGCTCTGGGTAGGTGAATTACCGTACTGAATAGTAGAATTATTGCTCTGGGTAGGTGAATTACCCTACTGAATAGTAGAATTATTGCTCTGGCTAAGTGAATTACCGTACTGAATAATAGAATTATTGCTCTGGGTAGGTGAATTACCGTACTGAATAGTAGAATTATTGCTCTGGGTAGGTGAATTACCCTACTGAATGGTAGAATTATTGCTCTGGCTAAGTGAATTACCGTACTGAATAGTAGAATTATTGCTCTGGGTGGGTGAATTACCGTACTGAATAGTAGAATTATTGCTCTGGCTAAGTGAATTACCGTACTGAATAGTAGAATTATTGCTCTGGCTAAGTGAATTACCGTACTGAATAGTAGAATTATTGCTCTGGCTAAGTGAATTACCGTACTGAATAATAGAATTATTGCTCTGGCTAAGTGAATTGCTGTATTGACTGGTGATTCGAATTACTGCAAGGACTTGGGAAATTACTGCGCCGACTGGGAATTAGCTGCATTGAGTGGGGGAATTTCTGTAGTAAGTGTGAAAATTGCTGCACAAAGTGAGGGAATAAGTTCTCTGAATGGTGGAATAACTTTTATAAGAAATAATGTGAGATTACAGTCATGAAATTTACTGCCCTTAAGTGTCTACCTACACAAGAAATTATTAACATCAACAGTAATGTTTGTATGCATGTATGTATGTATGTATGTATGTATGTATGTATGTATGCATGTATGTATGTATGTATGTATGTATGTATGTATGTATGTATGTATGTATGTATGTATGTATGTATGTAGAAAGGATGCTCTTAGGTGAACGTTTCAAGGTTCTCACTACTGACTTTAGAACTACTCATCTCTCTCTCTCTCTCTCTCTCTCTCTCTCTCTCTCTCTCTCTCTCTCTCTCTCTCTCTCTCTCTCTCTCTCTCTCTCTCTCTCTCTCTCTCCCCATCCCCTCACCCACTTTTGACCGGAGATCTGACTTGCGAATGTAAGCTGTCACAAAATTACAGATGCAAAACAATGTTGACTTAAAGTTACTAACTTGCATTTTATCGACTCAAGAATCACTGCTGTAATCAGGAGCTAACGAAGTGTACTGACCTAAAACTGCGGGTCGTGTGAAGTTGCAAGTTCCAGAAAGTTCCCATCATTAAATTCATTTACATGAAAGTAACACCTGCAACGGAGCCGATCTACGAAAGTACTTATTGTTGTGGTTACTGAAGATAGGAGGACTGACTGACTTTATGAGTCATCCATATTCATGACTGTAAACTGTGAGGATCAAACATTCGCCTCGTGGAAGCAGCTTTGCTCTCGGCTTGCCAAAGATCAGACTTTTAACTCTGATCTTTGAGCGCAGCGGTAAGATCCTTGCGTTTATTGGCCTTACAGTTAACCTTAAAGGTAAAGGCAAAGGTAGGAGCCATATCGTACCTAGCAAGTCGTAGCCAAGTGTCGTACCGTCTCGATGATGTTTTGCTACATGTCTAACTGTACAGACACTAAGCACAAGCAGCCTTAACTCCTTAACACGTTGATACTTCCTCCATCAAGCTATTATGGTCCTTAGAATTTCAATATCTCCGACAGATTGTGGTCCGTCATTCTTTTCGTATCATCAGTTACTCTGAAACTAAATTCCCCGCAAACATAAAACTTCCCTGACACATCTAAAGTATCTAGTAATACCTTCAGTAAAACCACATCCCCTCCGAGATTATCCCCGACCTCACGAAAAGAAAGAAATCATGGTCACACCCAGTGAAATGTTCACTGCAAACTTCCAACTCGGAGGAAACACACACACACACACACACACACACACACACACACACACTAGCCAAGGCCAGATACCCATTTATCAACGAGCACCAAGGGGAAGATGAACAGCTTAGGTTGCCTCTGGGCCGACTGACGCGCCCAGGATTCGAGCCCATATGGCCCCGACCCCATGACGACTCATGATCATTAACGTTAAGCACTACAACAGGCAGACCTGTAAGGTTGACACTCTTGTTGCTAGTCTTTTAACCTTGTATCTGTGTATCAAATCCTTGCTCCTATGTGTGAACACACACACACACACAAACGCACACACACACACACACACACACACACACACACACACACACACACACACACACACACATACGCACATATAGTAATTAAGTGGTTAGCATTACTAAGTACATGCTACCACGGGCCCGCCCTGGGTCGGGCATGCATGAGTTCGAATCCTGGGCTCGGCTTTCGGCCAACACGAAACCTAGGTATCCATCCTCCCCTCGAGACTGGTCGAGAGATGGGTACCGGCTTTGGCCGGTGTGTGTGTGTGTGTGTGTGTGTGTGTGTGTATCTATTATTACCCACTTAGGAGTACAAACATGTGCTAGGTTAAGAGCGGCGCAACAACGAGTATAAACTCCCGTAACACACGATAAGTAATGACACATGTTAACCCAGAACGGGTACTCGACAAATTCCAACGTTGCTCTCATACATGGCTGATGAAATTCGACCTGAGTGAATGTGCGATAATGAGGATGGGTCACAGTACAAGAAGATCCAGTGTGAATATCACTGGTGAAATCTGTGTGTGAAGGGAAACTTGGAAGTCGAGGTTGTTCATAATCTATCGCCATTAGAATAGCAAAAGAGACAAACTATCTGCTGGTAAATATAAGAATAGCATTCAGTCATATGGCAAAGGAAATATCCAGCAAGCTGTTCACATCCTACATTAGTTTAAAACTAGAATGCGCTCCTCCAGTTCGGTCAGCGCTCAACGAAACATAAAGAACAAATAGAAAGGTCCAGAGGAGGGCAACAAAGGATTGTACCAGAATCAAGGATGCTGAAGTACAAGGAAAAGCCAGAGGCCTTTAGTTTGCCCATCATGGATGAGAGAAGAGTAAGGAGTAACTTGAACACGACTTTTAGTTTTGTACATCACATGGTTGGTGGAAACAATAAAACATTCCTGGAAAATGCAGGGATTGAAAAGTCATGAGGCAGAGTATGAGATTAAAGAAAGAACTTGGTAGACGAGATGTAAGAAAAAAATACTTTTACAAATACTTTTATATTGTAATGTTGAAGGATGAATAGATTAACTGAATAAGAATATAGGAACTGCAGACAACATATTGAAGTTTAAACAGTTGCTGGATCGTACAGATGGTTCAAGAGATTGGGCCCAACCAATGTAAGCCTCCCTCCCTCTAAAATACAAATAGACAGTTAAAGATAAGATGTTATACATAGACACACACACACACACACAGACACACACACACACACACACACACTACACCATCGTTCGTCCCCGCAATCGACTTGTTCTAATCAAAGTTTGTACAGACAGGAATAAGAACAGTCCTGTACCTACCACTGTGAACATCTTAAACAATCCAGGAATAAGTGCATACACAGGAAAATGAGCTATTCAGTTTCCTGTTAATTAGGATATGTGGTATGTCTATTACTATATTACTGCAACCATTCATCACTTAATGGTCAATCAATCTCGTAATGGGTAAGACATAACATTAATCCTGTAAACATCCCTTTTCATATGCCACCCTGGCTTTCTAAATGCACCTCACCCAGCTGCTTATCCAAATAGTGGAAATATCCAGCTCACCCTAATCTTAAGCTCTTGTATAATAATCAGTTAACTAGTAGCTATCATGGCCTCCCAGGTCAGTAATATCTGTAATACATCAGCTGTATACTTTTAGTCAATTGGCTGCCTACCTCCAATAAACCCTTATCAATTATCATCTATTCACACACACACACACACACACACACACACACACACATACATACACACACACACACACACACACACACACACACACACACACACACACACACATACACAAGTATGAACCTCCGTGGTGTAGAGGTTAGTGTTACTGACTGTGACTTATAACAGCCGTATGGGTTCGACTCTGGGCACGGCAGTCGGCCCTCAGCCAAACCTAGCTGCTCATCCTTCCTTCGGGAGTTGTCGATAAATGGGTAACTAGCTTAAGCTGGGATATGTGCGTGTGTGTGTGTGTGTGTGTGTGTGTGTGTATACCTATATAGGAGTAGAGACATTGTACATACAAGCAAGTTAAAGAGACGAGGCAACACGAGTGTAAAATTCTTTCCCCGTAACTCACACATAGAAACCACACCCGAAAACAATGAAGTAACAGTTCAGATGGTATATGAAGCAGCGAGGATAGCCATCCAATGTGGTGAGAGGTTCTCATTCTTATGAACATCAGGGGCAGGGAAATAGGTTGGTGATACCTTAGACCCACATGAGGGTGGAAACAAATGAACTCTGAAGTTCCTAGAATGTATGGAGGATGACCTGTACCAACGTGACTCACGTCATCACTACGTGAGGTGGATTACGTGGTAAATGAGGAAGTGATTCGAGACAAAAAGTTGATCCATAATAGAATTTATGGAGGAGGGAACCATGAAGTTTTAGATACTCCGGAGAGTCAGGCTGGAAGGCTGAATGCCACAACCTGGGTCTAGAGATATACTTTAGTAGGCTTTGTAAAGTATGTTCCAGCGGTGAGGTATAGTGAGAAGGGGACGTAGTTGAAAAATGAAGCAATGGTTCAACAGGGGATGTAACAGAGTAAAGGAACAGAGAAAGATAATGGAAAAATACAGGAAACACGAGAATTGAGCTGCATCTGACAGATGCGAGAGGCGTCAGAGATGACTGCATCAGGGAAACAAAGAAGAAGCGTAGCATCAAAATAAGAAGTTGTTGTCATGTCAAAAGAACCTAAAACTATTCTACAAATTTAAAAGGAACAATTTAACGATAAAGGCTCAAATTTTTAGGTAAGGGACACAGAAGGGAAAGATATTTACAAAGATGATATATAAGTGGAGATGAGACATTCAGAGTGTGTTTACACACGAGGACGCGGAGGTACCACTGCTGCCAGCAAGGGAAGGGGAATGTACATGAAAAGAGATTAAAATAAATCCAGTCAAAGTGAGTAAGTACAGGAGGGAGCTGGATCCTCACAAAGCAATAGGATCAAATGGCATCTAGCCATTTGTACTCATATAGCAGAGCGGAGGGGAACTTTCCATAAGAAATTAGTGCCAACAAAGTACCAATATTGGAAAAAAAATTCAATTAAGTATCCCTAACTGACATTACTCACAAGATACGAATAAAAATAATCAGAAAGCAAACAGAAAAGCTCCTAACTACCACAAGCTGCTTAGGCAGGGAACAACATGGATTGAAAAGATCTTGAGTGAAGAACATATTGGATTTTCATGACTGAACAACATTCTAGAGAAAAAGAATAAAAGAGTGGATTGTGTATTTTGAAATTACTGGAAGGTCTCTGATACATGACCTGCACAGAAGACTAAAGACATCTGAGCTGGGATTAAGGAAGGGCTGTTTAAATGGATCTACAACTAACTTGATTGGTAGGGAACTGAGAACACATGCCAGGTGAACATACTCAAACTGGGTTCCTCAGGCCTCATCGTTTGGGCTGTTACTGTATCGGGGCGAGGTTGATGATAGGTCAAGCGTGGTAGTTTTCTACCTAGATATGTCCGCTTATGATGCTAAAATAAAGAAAGAAGAACGAGAAAACGAAGCCTGCGAAGCATTGCCAAAAGACCTATAAAAGATGCAGCAGTGTTAACGCATATGCCTTGAGAAGTTTAATCCTGGAAGATATTTCATGAAGATGGGGAATGGTTAAGACAAGCCTGACATCGAGTACCATATAGATGGAAACAAATTATAAGAGTTGTGCTGTGAGAAGAATTTAAGGGTGAACATCACGTTGAACTTGTCACTAAAACAGCTTGTGGAAAGGATCACGAGGGAGGCAAACTATATATCTTGGTTAATGTCAAATATCACGTTCAAGTATTTAGACAGTGAGGTATTAAGTATATCCTAAGCTGGAATAAGCCGCAATAGAGTGATCCCCTCACACGAGAAGCAACATAGAAAATGCGGAAAAGACTCCCAAATGAATGTAACACAATGTTACCAGAAGAAAATGGAACCAACTGCGACGTAAGAAGAATAAAGGAAGAAATAACACAGTGTGAGTATCTAAGAGGCCATGACGGCGTTAATACGGAGCAGCTCTTTGACACTAAGAAAGAACGGAGAACAAGAGGGAGCAGATGAAGGCTTGGCAAGAGGACAGTGCGGAGAAAAGTAGGAAAGCGTTTCTTCAGCTACAAAGTTGTGGACTAATGGAACAAGCAAAGCCACTACAGTTTGACAGTTCAAAAGCAGTGTGACAAGGAAACAGATGAGAGGCGGAGCTCAGTGAAAAGAAGCGACGTCCCCGTTTGCACAAAGAGGTAGTTATACACACACACAGACACACACACACACACACACACACACACACACACACACACACACACACACACACACACACACACTCACACTCAGCCAAACTACAGAAAGTTCCAGCCAACCCTCCACATCTCCGGCCACACCCCGAAAATTCCCGACCATCCCCAGAATGGCTCCAAACACACCCATAAAACGCAGTCCCATCCCGTCCCTCCATTATGCTGTCCTCCCCGCCTGTTTGCAGTTCCTGTAACCTGAATTTCCTGAGGCTCTTGGCTCCGGCAGCCTCCATACACTCGACTCTGATGCTGAATATGTCTGAAGACTCGCTACAGAGGAAAGCTGTATTTCAAAGCGCAGGATGACGGCTTTTTATTATATTTCTCTCTTCCAGTGTTCCAGAAGCCAGTATTGAGTTACAGTGTTAAGACGAGTTGAAAACCATATCAGAACTATTGACTTACAGGATTTGTCTTGGACTCTGAAAAAAAAGAAGTATTCAACTAGTTAACCATCACGCTTTTCCAAGACAACAGAATAATCATACAACATGGCAACGTCCAATCGTTGCACCTAAAACCTAAGCAACTTTTGAGATACTCATAGCCAGTCTGAGTAGACGATGTGCTCTCTAATAACATATGGCGTTTTCTTTAGGCAGCCTAAGGTATGAGCAGGAGACTATAAGCAATAAAGTTATGTATGAGTCATACCGCTCTACAAAAGCTTCGTCAGTTCAAACGATTTTCAGCAAATCACTGTTGCCAAGACATCCGATAGACATGCTTCCTGTATGACATTCCGTTTGTTATGACGAAGATTTGATAAGTGATGCAAGGATGATCTTTGCGACTTAAAGGAAGATGAGAAGACAGTTTGACAATCTGCATCAACTAGATGCTCCTAGACTCCATCAATAAACCTTCTCATGGACCAAACACAGATGGGTTTATCAACCCTATCAGCAAGACAGTATGACCCTTGAGCAAGATGGTACGATCCTTGAGCATTATGGAACGACCCTTGAGTATGATGGCCTGGTTTTTGACCTGGCCTTTGAAGGTCAAGTCGAAAGCTAAGCCATTTATCAATGACGTATCGTTATTCTTAGAGACTGTGCCAGTGAGAATTAGGATCATACCGTCGTGCTAAGTGGAGTAGATAAGAACCCTTTAGTAACTCCAAGAGCACCGTGAACCTCGTCCAGCAGCACGACCAGATCACCTTACAAGTCCTGGGGCTCCAACACTAAGGACTGCTTTGAGAACGATACTTAATACTACTTTTCTTACTTCCTAATAGCTTTCTACATAGACATCAATGCCTGTATGATATCCAGATCCTATACAGTACTTAAATTAGAGCGTAAACTAACCACAAAATCAATGATCTCCACATAATTTTCTTGCGGCTAATATCCTTCACGTTAAAGATAACTAAGAAATGTTTTACTTCATCCAGTTCATGTTTACGGTATCAAATGAATTTGCGAATATAATGCTAAAGGGATTCAGTTATCTAAAGTAGGGGGCAGAACACCGAGAGATGTTCATCTTATCTAAAAGTCAATAGATAAGATTTGTTCAGGAGATTTGGACTCTTTCGTGGCCGTTAGAGGGTATACAGGAAGCACAGGCATTTCATTTAGCGCTATGCCGGGTATGGCATCGAATACGAGATCTTGATATTAAGCCAGCTGGTCATCTGTAGCCCAGAAAAAGCACTGAAGGCCAGACAACAGATGTGGGTGGTTGTGACCCTGTTGAGCCAATACCAACACATCTGGTTCATTCTTACAGCTTACTGTCCTTCTCCAACCTTGACTATTCTCCTCAATTTTAGTCCCTTATACCTACACAAATGACTTCAAAAGTACAATGAGTTTCAACTCTATGAGAATCCGATACACTTCTGTAGTTTAGAAAGGAGGTTCACATGCAATTTGAAACAAATCTTCAGAAGTATCATAGACTTCATGAACTATGCAGCTGTTGAAGTCGATATCAGTCTGCTTGCACCCCTTCTAATGGACAAACTCTTGGCAAAGTTACTCTGAATGAGAAGTACTTTTTTTTTCAAGAGGATTATCAACTCATAGAATGAATTACCACCAAAAGTATTTGAAAGCCACACTGTGAATATGTTCAACAATAGACTGAATAAGTGGTTGGTTCCTTTCATTCGCAAATTATGTTAATTGCTTTTCCTTAGTTTAAAAAAGCTTACAGGCATTTTTACTTCGTTATCCATCTGCTTTTATTCTCTCACAATGAGGTCTAGGTTTCTGATCTCTCTACCATCACAAACAGCCTCGGATGGACTCAGTGGCTTGTTACTGGCAGTCTTTTGTATTCCTAAGTTCACGACCGGTGTTCAGGCAGTGAACCCGTACGATGCTAGTAAACAAGATGAAATAACTGGTCAGCAATTATATATGGACTTACCGGATGAGACAGGGAGAGAAACTGCCCCACAAACAGCACAAGTAATAGTGAAGCCAAGGCAGCGTCCCCATCAAGAAACAAGAAGTCCTCCTGCTGAAAGCCTGTCTGAATTATTTATGTCAGATGAGACTATACACAACCAACAGGCTCTCCCTACCAACGCTGAGTCCACTTGCTAGGCGTTGGTGTTTGCACCAGCGTGAGGAAGTTATGAGGAGCCTCCTTCCCTTTTTCTTTTTATATGTTGCTCGTCTGCCAAGAGCACTTACAAAACTACTACCACCCGGTGAAGAATTCAACACTGGTGCAATGTTTCTGTGTCATCAAGAAGCGCAATTACTCTGCCTAAACCAAACAGATTGTTTGAATGCCATTCATGTAGCGCAGTAAATGGAGTGACATTACACCCGGTCCACCAGGGTTCATCATGTGTGTTGGAAAGCAGCATACAGGAATATAACTATCGAGAGGTAATGCCTCCAAGAATATACAAAGGAATGATAAGCAACTTCGATGTCGATGGTGTAGCGAACGAAACATCAGAATCTCTTGCAAAACGTCATAAATTTCTGTTCCAGTTCCCAAGTAAGTTCGAGAGGGCAAATTATACAAAGATATAATCATCATTAAGGAGTCTTATAATATGATTTTAGAAATGATACCAAAATCCATAGATATCTATTCTTTACACTAACCATCTTGGCTATGTAACACCCTTGACTAAGGCCTTCATCTGCCTCATTGAATGAAATAGGCTTCTCACTGGCCTACGAGATTAAAAGTGAAAGAGATGTCACAAAGAGAATTTGAGATACACGAGCAAAGGGGCAGGAAAGAAAGGAAAAAATGAGGAAAGTATGAACGACATTGAAAGAAGAGAGAAGGGGAAACAGAACGCAGTAGAGAAGACAAAACATAGGAACATAGAAAACTCCAAATGAAAACAAATGGAGGCAAATGATGATGCTGAAGGGTAAAGATCTACGAGAAAGAGAGGAACAGGAGAGCAGTTGAGGGAAGAGCTTTCGTGATATTACAGAATATGAAAATAAGAAGTCACCACCAGAGTTGACCGAGTCATAAACGAAGAAACGAGATTTTTAAAAGGCAAAGCAATAGCAGATATGCATGTCGAGTAAAGGTACTATGAGATATCATTCCTGGGGTAAGGGGAGGAAGAATATTACCCAAGTAATCCCTGCATGTTAGAGAAGAGTAAGAGAGGGGAGTGGGGCGCTGGAAACCCTCCTCTCCTGTATCATCACAGCTGCTTTTATTTTTTCTCCGACAAATACATCTTAATGGTCTCGCTACAAAAGCACCTCCAATAACTTCTGCAGTTCAACCTTTCCTCCCGTATTCCGTCCTCTCCAGGAGATGAAGTCATTCAGTTTGGCGTCTTTTTTTCTTCAAACTCTACTCTGAACGACTCCCGGTCTAGTAGTACTCCACTTCCCACCCCACACCACCGGTACGTTCTCGCACTAAACCTAATTCCTCCCACAAGGTCTCCCGAGAACTCTACCGGTTAAAAGTGAATAAAACGTCTTGTCGGGAGGGCATACCTCCTCCTGTCCTACAGAAGTGTGTGTCTGAGATAGTACCGTTCCTTGCTCGCCTATTTGGATTGAAAAAACTAGACTTTTCCTTGTTCCTGGAAGCATGCCTTGGTGCAGTCCATCCCTAAATAAGGAGACCGTTCTAGCCTTTACATCTATGGCCCCAATATTCTTATCTATGCTATCTCCAAAGTTATTTGAAAGTAGCCTCAACTCTCATTTTCTTTAACATATAGAATTTTATTCCCGTCTTTCAAATTACGATTACGAGTTGCGCGTTGCTAGGTTCACTGTTGATCTATCCATGCCTCACCATCTCTGGTTCTCTTCTCCCGGGGACTCTGGGATCCTTTGTCTTGGCTTCCCTTTCGCCACGATGTATAGCTTCCTTTCTAGTCGTTCCATCGTAGTGGTTGTTGATGGAACTTCCTCTTACCCTATGACAGTGGTGTCCCTCGTGGCGATGCCCTATAGACTACACTGTTTCTTCTTTCCTTAAATGATATTTTTTCTTTAGCTTTTAATCCTATTCATTCTTACTCCGATAATTCCACCCTACACATTTCAACTTACTCTCCCTACCAATCCCTCACCTTCTTGCTCCGATGATTCCACCCTACACATTTCAACTTACTCTCCCTACCTATCCCTCACCTTCCTGCTTCAATACTCATGCTTTTGTTCGCACGAACATATTTCCTCTCTGGGTTCGGACTTGCACTGATCTAGGAGTCAGACAGCAGTAACCCTGTTAGATTTACCAGCGTGAATCAGACAGCAGTAACCCTGTTAGATTTACCAGTGTGAAAACGTGATTTCTAGTCTGCCTCGTTCCCCATAGCTAGAATTCATAACCATACAGTTTAACTCTTCAGTAACATACATTTCTAACGAGGCCATGTCTTCGACTCAACCCTGGTAGACTTACACGGAAAAAGGTCACAAAATCTGCAGCCCGAAAGCTAGAGATGACGGAATATTTTTTATATTTTGCGCACCTATTTCATATTCATATGGATCTCATTTAATTTGGAATGAAGTAATGTTTGCATATCTGGGGTGACTTTTCTTCACATCTTTCATAGCCAGAGTGAAATAAGAAGCCATCCTCCTCAGTAATTTTTTCATGTGATGACTTCTCTTCAACCATCTCCTTCCGGCTTCCGTAACGTCTCTGCCCTTCCTCTGTTCTACAGGTTATTTCGGCCACTGCTCTCATGGGCTCTCTGCATGTGTTCCAGTCACTAGGCTGGACGACTTCCTGCTGCATCCGATAGTTTTCCTACGGAGGCCAGACACACGAGGATTCTCGATTAAGATACCTCCTTCTCCCACCTAATTAGAGAAGCTGTGGAATTCTATTCCTTCTTTCCTCATCTCTCATCCTATAAGACTTTCCATCAGTCAAGCACACAAGCAACTGAGAGGCTCAGAGTATATTTTTCCCTACATTTTTTCTTAAAGTTTACTTTTTTTCCTTCTATCCCAAGATGTTTCTGTCCGTCCCATGCTAGATTATATGAAAAGCAGAACAAGAAAAGAGGTAAGAAAATCAAAGAAAAAATAAAAGGAGAAATGAAACGGTAGAAGAATAGAAGCACACGGGAGTAATGAAACGAGAGATGGCGGAAGATGGAACGAAGGAATAAGTTAAGATAAAGGAAGGAAAACGAGGCACAAAACAAGAGAATGTAAGATATATGAGTGAAGAAATTGCGACACAGAAGATGAGGATGATAGGCTGAGGTGTAAATCAAGGTGTAATTTAAATGAAAAAGATAATAAGATGGTGAGAACAGTGGAAAATGAAAAACAAGATCATTAAGTGAAAAGTCACAGCAGTTCATGGAAATAAAAGACATAGTAAGGTTTATAAAAGCCACATCAAAATAAACCTGATAAAAGAAGACATATGTATAAAATGCTTAGAAAAATACTGAATAAACATATACACAAAGAGAAAAGGTCCATTTGATATCTTGTTCATAGAAAAAATATTAAAACCCTCAAGTGAGGTTTACATTTTTTTGCATTACATTTCCATTAAACACATAATCCCACATGTAACCATTTCTGACACAAAGGCTGGTACAGGGGTTGCTAAGCCTGCTATCTTTCTATACAACAGGGGACACGGTCTGTAATTAATGATGGCTGTAAGAAAGCAATAAAGAGGATGAAGTGCACGGGTTGGGGCGAGGCGGACGAGCAGCCACATGAAGCAATTATTCTTATTTTATTGCACGGAGGACATCCGATCTAGACAGATAATAAAGTACAGTAGGGGAGACAAGGCGAGAGGGCCTGCACGAGACACCAAGAACAATAAATGGATAGATTATAGATAGTGAGTTTACAGATGCGACGATATTTCTTTACGGACGTCGATGTAAATCGTTTTAGTCGATTTTTTACATTGGGTAGAGCACAGTTGCAAAGGCGGGATATATTTCGATATGTCAGACAAATACTTAGCTTATATATCAGTATATTAGCATCGAATGGGTCAAAGCACTATAAGGCAAGGAATATGAGGTGTTAAGTACGATAAAACAAGGTAGATACGTTTTATATATAACAAAGCCTACCATAACGTTATCTAACTTTCCTTTATCCGAAACACTAAGAAATATGTCATTGCTGAGGTCTTTATGTTCGTCCTTCTTGTTGCATGATTTGGCCTACTATTTATTAAGGAGTTTACGTCGTCAAATGCAAGACATGCATATAATATGGATATAGGCCACACAGGTAAAACTATAACAGAGAGATATTATTGGCACCGTCATTCAGGACGCAGGATTGACCACAAAAATGCGATAGCTAAACATTGTCATAAAAATGATCACGCCATAGATCTTGTACCCCTCTGCTGATTATGCCACACACAAATTCATTAAATCTGTCTTAATTGCTAATACTAAGAACTTTACTTTGTCCCCAGGCAATTTCAAAGCCCATCCTAGCATTTACCAAATCATTATGAGAGAATTGACAAAACACGAAAACAATAAAAGTTGTTCAAGACACACCTAGCTACCCAGGTCATCCCCCGCCAAGTGATCCCCGCCCCCTTCAATCACTCTCCCTTACAACGGTTACGACTGGACAAAGCAGACAGTGCTTGGTCTATAAAGATTGTTCTTAGATGGCGGAACTTAAGTGTGATGTAGGGATCTAAACAACATTGTTAAGTACTGGCACTTGATGAGGTGGATTGTCTCCACAAAACATGTCGTGCCACATGTATAGATAAATTACATGTTAAACAAAATTGTATGAACTTCAATTGCAATGTGATATCACATTCATACTATCATCACGGACTAGTGTGATCATCATATCTACACACACACACACACACACATATATATATATATACATATATACATATATATATATATATATATATATATATATATATATATATATATATATATATATATATATATATATATATATATATATATATATATATATATATATATATATTTTTTTTTTTTTTCTTTTTGCTCTGTCGCTGTCTCCCGCGTTTGCGAGGTAGCGCAAGGAAACAGACGAAAGAAATGGCCCAACCCACCCCCATACACATGTATATACATACGTCCACACACGCAAAATATACATACCTACACAGCTTTCCATGGTTTACCCCAGACGCTTCACATGCCCCGATTCAATCCACTGACAGCACGTCAACCCCGGTATACCACATCGCTCCAAATCACTCTATTCCTTGCCCTCCTTTCACCCTCCTGCATGTTCAGGCCCCGATCACACAAAATCTTTTTCACTCCATCTTTCCACCTCCAATTTCCTCTCCCTCTTCTCCTCGTTCCCTCCACCTCCGACACATATATCCTCTTGGTCAATCTTTCCTCACTCATTCTCTCCATGTGACCAAACCATTTCAAAACACCCTCTTCTGCTCTCTCAACCACGCTCTTTTTATTTCCACACATCTCTCTTACCCTTACGTTACTTACTCGATCAAACCACCTCACACCACACATTGTCCTCAAACATCTCATTTCCAGCACATCCATCCTCCTGCGCACAAATATATCCATAGCCCACGCCTCGCAACCATACAACATTGTTGGAACAACTATTCCTTCAAACATACCCATTTTTGCTTTCCGAGATAATGTTCTCGACTTCCACACATTCTTCAAGGCTCCCAGAATTTTCGCCCCCTCCCCCACCCTATCATCCACTTCCGCTTCCATGGTTCCATCCGCTGCCAGATCCACTCCCAGATATCTAAAACACTTCACTTCCTCCAGTTTTTCTCCATTCAAACTCACCTCCCAATTGACTTGACACTCAACCCTACTGTACCTAATAACCTTGCTCTTATTCACATTTACTCTTAACTTTCTTCTTTCACACAATTTACCAAACTCAGTCACAAGCTTCTGCAGTTTCTCACATGAATCAGCCACCAGCGATGTATCATCAGCGAACAACAACTGACTCACTTCCCAAGCTCTCTCATCCCCAACAGACTTCATACTTGCCCCTCTTTCCAAAACTCTTGCATTCACCTCCCTAACAACCCCATCCATAAAAAAATTAAACAACCATGGAGACATCACACACCCCTGCCGCAAACCTACATTCACTAAGAACCAATCACTTTCCTCTCTTCCTACACGTACACATGCCTTACATCCTCGATAAAAACTTTTCACTGCTTCTAACAACTTGCCTCCTACACCATATATTCTTAATACCTTCCACAGAGCATCTCTATCAACTCTATCATATGCCTTCTCCAGATCCATAAATGCTACATACAAATCCATTTGCTTTTCTAAGTATTTCTCACATACATTCTTCAAAGCAAACACCTGATCCACATATCCTCTAACACTTCTGAAACCACACTGCTCTTCCCCAATCTGATGCTCTGTACATGCCTTCACCCTCTCAATCAATACCCTCCCATACAATTTGCCAGGAATACTAAACAAATTTATACCTCTGTAATTTGAGCACTCACTCTTATCCCCTTTGCCTTTGTAAAATGGCACTATGCACGCATTCCGCCAATCCTCAGGCACCTCACCATGAGTCATACATACATTAAATAACCTTACCAACCAGTCAACAATACAGTCACCCCCTTTTTTAATAAATTCCACTGCAATACCATCCAAACCTGCTGCCTTGCCGGCTTTCATCTTCCGCAAAGCTTTTACTACCTCTTCTCTGTTTACCAACTCATTTTCCCTAACCCTCGCACTTTGCACACCACCTCGACCAAAACACCCTATATCTGCCACTCTATCATCAAACACATTCAACAAACCTTCAAAATACTCACTCCATCTACTTCTCACATCACCACTACTTGTTATTACCTCCCCATTTGCGCCCTTCACTGAAGTTCCCATTTGCTCCCTTGTCTTACGCACTTTATTTACCTCCTTCCAGAACATGTTTTTATTCTCCCTAAAATTTAATGATACTCTCTCACCCCAACTCTCATTTGCCCTTTTTTTCACCTCTTGCACCTTTCTCTTGACCTCCTGTCTCTTTCTTTTATACGTTTCCCACTCAATTTCATTTTTTCCCTGCAAAAATCGTCCAAATGCCTCTCTCTTCTCTTTCACTAATACTCTTACTTCTTCATCCCACCACTCACTACCCTTTCTAATCAACCCACCTCCCACTCTTCTCATGCCACAAGCATCTTTTGCACAATCCATCACTGATTCCCTAAATACATCCCATTCCTCCCCCACTCCCCTTACTTCCATTGTTCTCAACTTTTTCCATTCTGTACTCAGTCTCTCCTGGTACTTCCTCACACAAGTCTCCTTCCCAAGCTCACTTACTCTCACCACCCTCTTCACCCCAACATTCACTCTTCTTTTCTGAAAACCCATACAAATCTTTACAAATCTATATACAAATCTATATACAAATCAATATACAAATCTATATACAAATCTATATACAAATCTATATACAATCTTTCTTTCTTTCAAACTATTCTCCATTTCCCGCGTTAGCAAGGTAGCGTTAAGAACAGAGGACTGGGCCTGTGAGGGAATATCCTCACTTGGCCCCCTTCTCTGTTCCTTCTTTTGGAAAATTAAAAAAAACAAGAGGGGAGGATTTCCAGCCCCCCGCTCCCTCCCCTTTTAGTCGCCCTCTACGGCACGCAGGGAATACATGGGAAGCATTCTTTCTCCCCTATCCCCATGGATAATATATATATATATATATATATATATATATATATATATATATATATATATATATATATATATATATATATATATATATATATATATATATATATATATATATATATATATATATGGGTATGTTTGAGGGAATAGTGGTTCCAACAATGTTGTATGGTTGCGAGGCGTGGGCTATGGATAGAGATGTGCGCAGGAGGATGGATGTGCTGGAAATGAGATGTTTGAGGACAATGTGTGGTGTGAGGTGGTTTGATCGAGTAAGTAACGTAAGGGTAAGAGAGATGTGTGGAAATAAAAAGAGCGTGGTTGAGAGAGCAGAAGAGGGTGTTTTGAAATGGTTTGGGCACATGGAGAGAATGAGTGAGGAGAGATTGACCAAGAGGATATATGTGTCGGAGGTGGAGGGAACGAGGAGAAGAGGGAGACCAAATTGGAGGTGGAAAGATGGAGTGAAAAAGATTTTGTGTGATCGGGGCCTGAACATGCAGGAGGGTGAAAGGAGGGCAAGAAATAGAGTGAATTGGAGTCATGTGGTATACAGGGGTTGACGTGCTGTCAGTGGATTGAAGCAAGGCATGTGAAGCGTCTGGGGTAAACCATGGAAAGCTGTGTAGGTATGTATATTTGCGTGTGTGGACGTGTGTATGTACATGTGTATGGGGGGGGGGGGTTGGGCCATTTCTTTCGTCTGTTTCCTTGCGCTACCTCGCAAACGCGGGAGACAGCGACAAAGTATAAAAAAAAAAAAAAAAAAAAAAAAAAAAAAATATATATATATATATATATCCACAACAGACTTCATACTTGCCCCTCTTTCCAAAACTCTTGCATTCACCTCCCTAACACCACATCCGTAAACAAATTAAACAACCATGGAGACATCACACACCCCTGCCGCAAACCTACATTCACCGAGAACAAATCACCTTCCCCTCTTCCTACACATACACATGCCTTACATCCTCGATAAAAACTTTTCACTGCTTCTAACAACTTGCCTCCCACACCATATATTCTTAATACCTTGGGAAGTAAGTCAGTTGTTGTTCGCTGATGATACAACGCTGGTGGCTGATTCATGTGAGAAACTGCAGAAGCTGGTGACTGAGTTTGGTAAAGTGTGTGAAGGAAGAAAGTTAAGAGTAAATGTGAATAAGAGCAAGGTTATTAGGTACAGTAGGGTTGAGGGTCAATTCAAGTGGGAGGTAAGTTTGAATGGAGAAAAACTGGAGGAAGTAAAGTGTTCTAGATATCTGGGAGGGATCTGGCAGCGGATGGAACCATGGAAGCGGAAGTGAATCATAGGGTGGGGGAGGGGGCGAAAATCCTGGAAGCCTTGAAGAATGTGTGGAAGTCGAGAACATTATCTCGGAAAGTAAAAATGGGTATGTTTGAAGGAATAGTGGTTCTAACTATGTTGTATGGTTGCGAGGCGTGGGCTATGGATAGAGTTGTGCGCAGGAGGGTGGATGTGCTGGAAATGAGATGTTTGAGGACAATGTGTGGTGTGAGGTGGTTTGATCGAGTCCGTAACGTAAGGGTAAGAGAGATGTGTGGGAATAAAAAGAGCGTGGTTGAGAGAGCAAAAGAGGGTGTTTTGAAATGGTTTGGTCACATGGAGAGAATGAGTTAGGAAAGATTGACCAAGAGGATATATGTGTCGGAGGTGGAGGGAACGAGGAGAAGTGGTAGACCAAATGGGAGGTGGAAAGATGGAGTGAAAAAGATTTTGAGTGATCGGGGCATGAACATGCAGGAGGGTGAAAGGCGGGAAAGGAATAGAGAGAATTGGATCGATGTGGTATACCGGGGTTGACGTGCTGTCAGTGGATTGAATCAGGGCATGTGAAGCGTCTGGGGTAAACCATGGAAAGTTGTGTGGGGCCTGGATGTGGAAAGGGAGCTGTGGTTTCGGGCATTATTGCGTGACAGCTGGAGACTGAGTGTGAACGAATGGGGCCTTTGTTGTCTTTTTCTAGTGCTACCTCTCACACATGAGGGGGGAGGGGATGGTATTCCATGTGTGGCGAGGTGGCGATGGGAATGAATAGGGGCAGGCAATGTGAATTGTGTGCATGGGTATATATGTATGTGTCTGTGTGTGTATATATATGTGTACATTGAGATATATAGGTACGTATATTTCCGTGTGTGGGCGTGTGTGTGTGTAAATTGTGTATGTGGGTGGGTTGTGCCATTTATTTCGTCTTTTTCCTTGCGCTACCTCGCAAACACGGGAGACAGAGACAAAGCAAAATAAATAAATAAATATATATATATATATATATATATATATATATATATATATATATATATATATATATATATATATATATATATATATATATATATATATATATATATATATATTTATATTTATATATATATATATATATAAATATATATATATATATATATATATATATATATATATATATATATTTTTTTTTTTTTTTCTTTTTTTTGCTTTGTCGCTGTCTCCCGCGTTTGCGAGGTAGCGCAAGGAAACAGACGAAAGAAATGGCCCAACCCACCCCCATACACATACCTTGATTCAATCCACTGACAGCACGTCAACCCCGGTATACCACATCGCTCCAATTCACTCTATTCTTTGCCTTCCTTTCACACTCCTGCATGTTCAGGCCCCGATCACACAAATCTTTTTCACTCCATCTTTCCACCTCCAATTTGGTCTCCCTCTTCTCCTCGTTCCCTCCAACTCCGACACATATATCCTCTTGGTCAATCTTTCCTCACTCATTCTCTCCATGTGACCAAACCAATTCAAAACACCCTCTTCTGCTCTCTCAACCACGCTCTTTTTATTTCCACACATCTCTCTTACCCTTACGTTACTTACTCGATCAAACCACCTCACACCACTCATTGTCCTCAAACATCTCATTTCCAGCACATCCATCATCCTACGCACAACTCTATCCATAGTCCACGCCTCGCAACCATACAACATTGTTGGAACCACTATTCCTTCAAACATACCCATTTTTGCTTTCCGAGATAATGTTCTCGACTTCCACACACTTTTCAAGGCTCCTAGAATTTTCGCCCCCTCCCCCACCCTATGATCCACTTCCGCTTCCATGGTTCCATCCGCTGCCAGATCCACTCCCAGATATCTAAAACACTTCACTTCCTCCAGTTTTTCTCCATTCAAACTCACCTCCCAATTGAATTGACCCTCAACCCTACTGTACCTAATAACCTGGCCCAACCCCCCCCATACACATGTACATACACACGTCCACACACGCAAATATACATACCTACACAGCTTTCAATGGTTTACCCCGGACGCTTCACATGCCTTGATTCAATCCACTGACAGCACGTCAACCCCTGTATACCACATCGCTCCAATTCACTCTATTCCTTGCCCTCCTTTCACCCTCCTGCATGTTCAGGCCCCGATCACACAAAATCCTTTTCACTCCATCTTTCCACCTCCAATTTGGTCTCCCTCTTCTCCTCGTTCCCTCCACCTCCGACACATATATCCTCTTGGTCAATCTTTCCTCACTCATTCTCTCCATGTGCCCAAACCATTTCAAAACACCCTCTTCTGCTCTCTCAACCACGCTCTTTTTATTTCCACACATCTCTCTTACCCTTACGTTACTTACTCGATCAAACCACCTCACACCACACATTGTCCTCAAACATCTCATTTCCAGCACATCCATCCTCCTGCGCACAACTCTATCCATAGCCCACGCCTCGCAACCATACAACATTGTTGGAACCACTATTCCTTCAAACATACCCATTTTTGCTTTCCGAGATAATGTTCTCGACTTCCACACATTCTTCAAGGCTCCCAAAATTTTCGCCCCCTCCCCCACCCTATGATCCACTTCCGCTTCCATGGTTCCATCCGCTGACAGATCCACTCCCAGATATCTAAAACACTTCACTTCCTCCAGTTTTTCTCCATTCAAACTCACCTCCCAATTGACTTGACCCTCAACCCTACTGTTCCTAATAACCTTGCTCTTATTCATATTTACTCTTAACTTTCTTCCACACACTTTACCAAACTCCGTCACCAGCTTCTGCAGTTTCTCACATGAATCCGCCACCAGCGCTGTATCATCAGCGAACAACAACTGACTCACTTCCCAAGCTCTCTCATCCCCAACAGACTTCATACTTGCCCCTCTTTCCAAGACTCTTGCATTTACCTCCCTAACAACCCCATCCATAAACAAATTAAACAACCATGGAGACATCACACACCCCTGCCGCAAACCTACATTCACTGAGAACCAATCACTTTCCTCTCTTCCTACACGTACACATGCCTTACATCCTCGATAAAAACTTTTCACTGCTTCTAACAACTTGCCTCCCACACCATATATTCTTAATACCTTCCACAGAGCATCTCTATCAACTCTATCATATGCCTTCTCCAGATCCATAAATGCTACATACAAATCCATTTGCTTTTCTAAGTATTTCTCACATACATTCTTCAAAGCAAACACCTGATCCACACATCCTCTACCACTTCTGAAACCACACTGCTCTTCCCAATCTGATGCTCTGTACCTGCCTTCACCCTCTCAATCAATACCCTCCCATATAATTTACCAGGAATACTCAACAAACTTATACCTCTGTAATTTGAGCACTCACTCTTATCCCCTTTGCCTTTGTACAATGGCACTATGCACGCATTCCGCCAATCCTCAGGCACCTCACCATGAGTCATACATACATTAAATAACCTTACCAACCAGTCAACAATACAGTCACCCCCTTTTTTAATAAATTCCACTGCAATACCATCCAAACCTGCTGCCTTGCCGGCTTTCATCTTCCGCAAAGCTTTTACTACCTCTTCTCTGTTTACCAAATCATTTTCCCTAACCCTCTCACTTTGCACACCACCTCGACCCAAACACCCTATATCTGCCACTCTGTCATCAGACACATTCAACAAACCTTCAAAATACTCACTCCATCTCCTTCTCACATCACCACTACTTGTTATCACCTCCCCATTTACGCTCTTCACTGAAGTTCCCATTTGCTCCCTTGTCTTACGCACCCTATTTACCTCCTTCCAGAACATCTTTTTATTCTCCCTAAAATTTAATGATACTCTCTCACCCCAACTCTCATTTGCCCTTTTTTTCACCTCTTGCACCTTTCTCTTGACCTCCTGTCTCTTTCTTTTATACTTCTCCCACTCAATTGCATTTTTCCCTGCAAAAATCGTCCAAATGCCTCTCTCTTCTCTTTCACTAATACTCTTACTTCTTCATCCCACCACTCACTACCCTTTCTAAACAGCCCACCTCCCACTCTTCTCATGCCACAAGCATCTTTTGCGCAATCCATCACTGATTCCCTAAATACATCCCATTCCTCCCCCACTCCCCTTACTTCCATTGTTCTCACCTTTTTCCTTTCTGTACACAGTCTCTCCTGATACTTCCTCACACAGGTCTCCTTCCCAAGCTCACTTACTCTCACCACCTTCTTCACCCCAACATTCACTCTTCTTTTCTGAAAACCCATACTAATCTTCACCTTAGCCTCCACAAGATAATGATCAGACATCCCTCCAGTTGCACCTCTCAGCACAATGACATCCAAAAGTCTCTCTTTCGCACGCCTGTCAATTAACACGTAATCCAATAACGCTCTCTGGCCATCTCTCCTACTTACATAAGTATACTTATGTATATCTCGCTTTTTAAACCAGGTATTCCCAATCATCAGTCCTTTTTCAGCACATAAATCTACAAGCTCCTCACCATTTCCATTTACAACACTGAACACCCCATGCACACCAATTATTCCCTCAACTGCCACATTGCTCACCTTTGCATTCAAATCACCCATCACTATAACCCGGTCTCGTGCATCAAAACCGCTAACACACTCATTTAGCTGCTCCCAAAACACTTGCCTCTCATGATTATGTGACGTTCATTTTTTCATTCATTTCAAGCTAAAAGTTTGTTTTCTAAATTGTTTCTTACATTTTTCATATGTATATATATGTATGTGTGTGTGTGTGTGTATGTGAGTATGTGTGTGTATGTGTGTGTGTGTGTGTGTGTGTGTATATATATATGTATATTATCCCTGGGGATAGGGGTGAAAGAATACTTCCCACGTATTCCTCGCGTGTCGTAGAAAGCGACTAGAGGGGACGGGAGCGGGGGGCCGGAAATCCTCCCCTCCTTGTATTAACTTTCTAAAATGGGAAACAGAAGAAGGAGTCACGCGGGGAGTGCTCATCCTCCTCGAAGGCTCAGAGTGGGGTGCCTAAATGTGTGTGGATGTAACCAAGATGTGAAAAAAGGAGAGATAGGTAGTATGTTTGAGGAAAGGAACCTGGATGTTTTGGCTCTGAGTGAAACGAAGCTCAAGGGTAAAGGGGAAGAGTGGTTTGGAAATGTCTGGGGAGTGAAGTCAGGGGTTAGTGAGAGGACAAGAGCAAGGGAAGGAGTAGCAATACTCCTGAAACAGGAGTTGTGGGAGTATGTGATAGAATGTAAGAAAGTAAATTCTCGATTAATATGGGTAAAATTGAAAGTTGATGGAGAGATTTGGGTGATTATTGGTGCATATGCACCTGGGCATGAGAAATATATATATATATATATATATATATATATATATATATATATATATATATATATATATATATATATATATATATATATATATATATATATATATATATATATATATATATATATATATATATATATATATATATATATATATATATATATATATATATATATATATTTCTTTCTTTCTTTTAAACTATTCGCCATTTCCCGCGTTAGCGAGGTAGCGTTAGGAACAGAGGACTGGTCCTTTTTTGGAATATCCTCACCTGGCCCCCTCTGTTCCTTCTTTTGGAAAATTAAAAAAAAACGAGAGGGGAGGATTTCCATCCTCCCGCTCCCTCCCCTTTTAGTCGCCTTCTACGACACGCAGGGAATACGTGAGAAGTATTCTTCCTCCCCTATCCCCAGGGATAATATATATATGCATGCAGGAGGGTGAAAGGAAGGCAAGGAATAGAGTGAATTGGAGCGATGTGGTATACCGGGGTTGACGTGCTGTCAGTGGATTGAAGCAGGGCATGTGAAGCGTCTGGGGTAACCCATGGAAAGCTGTGTAGGTATGTATATTTGCGTGTGTGGACGTATGTATATACATGTGTATGGGGGGGGTTGGGCCATTTCTTTCGTCTGTTTACTTGCGCTACCTCGCAAACGTGGGAGACAGCGACAAAGTATAATAATAATAATAATAATAATATATATATATATATATATATATATATATATATATATATATATATATATATATATATATATATATATATATATATGTATATATATATATAAATATATATATATATATATATATATATATATATATATATATATATATATATATATATATATATATATATATATATATATATATATACATATATATATATATATATATTGGAAAGAGTCACAATTTTGCGCGTGATCAAGATATTCCTATGAGTCCACGGGGAAAATGAAACACGAAAAGTTCCCAAGTGCACTTTCGTGTAATAATCACATCATCAGGGGAGACACAAGAGAGAAATGTAACAGTCAGTTGATATACATCGAAGAGACGAAGCTAGAACGCCATTTGGTATACGTGTGATTGTCCAAAACATACCATGTTTACCAAATGGCGTCCTAGCTTCGTCTCTTCGATGTATATCAACTGACTGTTACATTTCTCTCTTGTGTCTCCCCTGATGATGTGATTATTACACGAAAGTGCACTTGGGAACTTTTCGTCTTTCATTTTCTCCGTGGACTCAGAAGGAATATCTTGATCACGCGCAAAATTGATATCCTTTCCAACATATATATATATATATATATATATATATATATATATATATATATATATATATATATATATATATATATATAACTCTCTCTCTCTCTCTCTCTCTCTCTCTCTATATATATATATATATATATATATATATATATATATATATAGAGAGAGAGAGAGAGAGAGAGAGAGAGAGAGAGAGAGAGAGAGATTGCAGACTTACTTTGCGTTTAATAAGCAGCATAAAATAAGTAAGACTTAAGTTGAGAGAGCTAGTTTGGCAAAGATAATTCCATTTCCACGGTCTTGAATATGTCCAGCATGAGAGACGATGACGTGTACTGTGATGTTGAACTCCAGGTCACTTATCTCTGTGCCCATCACAGGAGGGATCCGGTACCACAGATCAGTCAAACATACGTCGGAGTGGGTCTAATCTACTTCTTTTTGAAGTCCATCGGATCGCCTGTCTGAGGAAAGCTTCATTCTTATGACAGTGTCACACGCATCACTCGTTCGACTAATTGGAAAGGAATATATTATAATCCCTGCTGCGACCGCGGTTCCTACCGCCAGTCCAGATGGCGCCCGGGCTCTGGGGAAAACAATAGTGAGATGCGCTCCTCTGTCTCTGTCTGTCCCTGTAAATCTCTTTGACGTATCTAATATTTTTCCGTCGTCTTGGTATACATATCTCTTCTCATCTGTTGCCAGCCGTGGAGCCTGGGAACTCTGGAGCCCTTAATGTCAACTAGGACCACGACTGAGGTCCTAGGCTTATCTTGCACGACAGGACCTTGCCGCTGCAGCGCACCGGTCACTTTTACTTCCCTGACAGCGGAAAATGCTCGCTCTCCTGAATTTCTTGTAGGGCACCAAACTGGAATTCGCAAATCGTTCTCTATCGCATCAATAAGCATAACGTCTCTGGAATTCGCCCAAAATCGAAGGACCCGGTTACCTTTTATGGCCTTGTATTTTTCTTTTTTAAATGAATTATCACAAATTTCCCAGTGCTTTGCTTAGTAACTATAACTAGGTCAAACCTTATAGAAATTGATTAATTTTACAAAAGGATGATGCATCTCTGTCTTCTCCTGCCAACGAGTTCGAGCAAATAGCGCAGTTCTACAGTACATAAATTGCCTCTGAAGATTTTGTTGATAGATTCATTAAAACCATGACATACGAGACACCCCCCAACCCCAGAACGCTTCCTATACTATGACCTACGACACACACCCTACCCTTGTATGCTTCCCTAACCATGACATACGACACATCATTACTATACAGATTATCTGCCAAGACCTACGAGACGCTCCTACCCTTGCACACTTCCCCTATCATGATGTATGTTACATCTTCATCTTTCCATACATCGGCTTGCAGGACCCACGAGACATCCTCATCCTTGTACATTCCTCTTCCATGTGTGAGGCATCCTCATCCTCACACCCTTCCTCTAGCATGATGCAGACTTTCCTTACTATGAACCACGAGACATCCTCATCCTTGTACATTCCTCTTCCATGTGTGAGACATCATACTTACACCCTTCCTCTATCATGATGTACGAGACATTCTTCACTGCACACTTTCCCTACCATGAACCACGAGACATCCTCATCCCTGAAGATTTCCTTTACCATGATGTGAGAGACGTTCTCATCCCTGCACACTTTCCCTACCATGACCCACGAGACATCCTCATCCCTACACACTTTCCTTGCCATCCCCACCCCTGCATACCTCTCCTATCCTGACGTGTGTGGCAACCCATCGCTGCACTCTTCCTCTGCCATGACACAGAGGACACCCTCATCCCCGCACTCTCTCTCTCTCTCTCTCTCTCTCTCTCTCTCTCTCTCTCTCTCTCTCTCTCTCTCTCTCTCTCTCTCTCTCTCTCTCTCTCTCTCTCTCTCTCTCTCTCTCTCTCCCATGATGTACCTCCTCATCCCTGCACACTTCCTGTATGGTGAGGCACGAGACTCGCTCACCCGTGTACAATTCTACTATCACGATGTTCGAGACATCCTCACCCTTGCACACTTTCTCTACCTCACATACGAGACATGATCACCCCTCTATCATGAAAAGACCAAAGACCAAGCATCCAGCTAGAACTAAAGGTCTTCAACATTTATGTTTTCCATTATCAGTGCAGAGACACTATAACCAACGTCTGCTTTACGAAACACCTTCGCTTTTAATCACTATCATATGTACCGTTAATTCAGTTTTGGCACACAACCGTCATGAAGGAAAGTGAAACAAAATCAAAGCACATATCTAGTAATGGATTTATCACCACATCACCAATTACTGAGTCAGATCCATATATCGTGGCTTTATGAACACAAGGTTTCTGAGAGAGATACCTTGTCTCAATATGAAAGCGGTGTTCACTGTATTTTCCACAGATATGTAGAAGACTTTCCAACGAGCGTTTGTATACCACTGCCTCATTGTGTATGATAACTTTAAGACATGAAATGACAGCTTCGGAAAAAGAAAAAAAAAAAAGGCCTCATAAACTCTTGGTGAGTGGCTCCTAAATATGATTCTTGAATATGATTTATTTGATGTTCCTGGGTAAGTGACGGTATGAAAATCCCTTTTGTATTTAGATAGCGTCGTCATCCGCATATCATTATATATGTAATAATTGTATCGTTGAAATATAACTTCACATGAGGGATACGTAATTGGTAGAGAGGGCCAAAGTAATGAGCAGGATGTAAAATAAAGCTTCTCTCCTGTTCGTAACCTCTTCAGTTTAACAGGCAAATTCGTCATTCATAAAGGGGTTACATTGTCGTCATCTAATAGTTGCACTGTTTTCACTGGGAAGAATCTCAGCGCTCACAGCAACACGTCACTCTTCTCCTGAAGTTAGAATCATCTTACTTGAAAACAACATTCCCGAGCCTTACGTCTTAATAGCGTTGACTTATGTTTTAAATCGCCATGTTATGATGATTAAGTCACTGTAATCCACTAAAGACATCATCATGCAATCAAAATCTAGCCTTCGTGTCTAAATATATACCAAGAACCTAGTCGTCGTCCCAACGAGGTTCACTTGTCGTCCTAAAAGTCTGGCTGGCTGAGAAGAGCAGGTCATCATACCATGTGACAAGTGGCCACACTCAAGGGAATTAAGACGCGTACCCAAACTGTGGAGTTATCTTGATGAAGGGGAAAAGTTGGCCTTCTCGAACACTTCAGACAGTCGCTAATACCAACAGCTTCACCAGCATCCATGTAGTTATCTTCGTCATTCTTTACAGTTTTCTATATAAAACTAGGACGCTTGAGATAGACTGCGTCGATTAGCACAACAGATTTCTCGTTCGTGGATTTCTTGGTCTTAATGAAACTGGCGCACTGCCGTGGCCGAGGAAGAAACAAAAAACGCATGAGGGGCTTTGCCAGGAACAGTTCCCGCAATAAAGACTGAAATTGGCATCTTTATACTCTGGCGGATGTTGGAGGAAAGAGAGAAGAGATAGTGAATGAGGGTCTAGATGGCAAGACTGTGATAAAGACTGGGAAAGCGAGAGAACAGAAGACTAAAGGGAAGATGCAACCGTTCTCAAGCTTATTCTGAAGACACAAACAAGATCTATGGCTCTCGCTTTCATTTCTTGTTAAGTAAACATTACTGCTACGACCTGTGTACACATAACTTGTATACAGTACGCTGTGTGGATTCCTGATGAGCTTCATCATGGAGAGGCTCCGACTAGATGAAAAGAATAACTAAACGAAAATATTTGTTGAGTGCATTAAGTCTTTACAGACCATTACAATAGCCTCTGGCATACCGGCCGCCGTCCCTAAATGCTGTCGGAGCTAAAGAACCCAAATAAAGACAATCAGATCAAAGTAAAATTATACTAGAGAGGTTATGGCTTTGACTCCACGACTGGAGTTACTGGTTAGGAATGAAGATTACAGTGTGTCCTATGTGGTGATATCTTCCCTACCCTCAGCCTGCCTGCGTTGATGCTGAGTAATGTGCGAGTGTTGGACTCTAAATGAAGGTCTGAAATAACGTCGATTAAACGCTGCAAGTGTAGTTAAGGGAACCGAGCAGAGTATGGAAATGTTGGAGCAGCCCTGCTGACCAAACAACGTCATTTTCACCAAGAGTGAAGGAACTTCCGAAAGGTGGGAGCAATGAATCTAAAACAAGGTCTGATTAAGTTTCGTAAAATATAAGGAAAACTATTTTGTTATGAGATTTTAAAACGTGTCGTTATATATAACTAAAGAATTCTTCTAAAAAAAAATTGTGTTGTTCTTGCCACACATTTGAAACGATCTGCATCAAAGAAATTCTTCATAGACAGTACCATAAACATGTTCGGTAAGTATCAATGAAAAAAGCGAGAAAATAGAAGCCCAATTATCGGTGTTGCATCGGTGGCGGAGGAACGTTCTGTTATCGTAAGAGCCGTGTTGAAGACTGATTCATACACATCATGAAAGTATGTTAGGTATTTTGATCGTCAGGAAATGAACTCTAGAACTTTATAGATGTCATGTTGAGAGACAGTTCTCTACCCTTTGACCATTCATGCCAGGTTGCTTCTGTCTTAAAGATACCATCACTGCCCCATGCAACCCTCCTGCTGAGAAGTCTCTGTGGAGGGACCCAGCTACTTATGGGTGTTTCTGCTCTTGAGCATTGTCACGGTCGGCACTTTCCCTGAGATTTTATTCTGTAGGGATGATGCGATTGAAGGATCGATTCCAGGGAAATCCTGTTTCTGAGTGGCTCTAATACTTTGATGAGGAGCACAGTAAGGTACTGTTACTATGGCACACTGTGAGTGAGGTCACTGAGGGACTTAGATACCACCGAATACTTCAGCTTAGGAACTTCTCCTGAAGAATCTCGTTAGAGAGATACTACAGTAACGAGGAACTCTTATGATAGAAGATCCTGCTATCGTGAGATGT